>NC_134898.1:13610018-13622518 GCF_041734735.1 Babylonia areolata | reverse complement strand
TACACTGCTGTCCTCTTAAGGAGAATTTACATCCAAACTGGTTATCATGTGGTTTCACTAGTCTAGATTAGAGAGACAGACAGACAGACAGACAAAGACACAGAGAGAGACAGAGGCAGAGAGGCAGAGACAGAGAGAGAGAGAGAGAGAGAGAGAGGTAGGGGGGTAGAGAAAGAGAATGTTTTATTCATGAAGGGCACGGCCTTTTAAGGAAAACCTAACAAGGGCAATATTGCTGCACGGTGGGGTTTTTTTGTTTTGTTTTGTTTTGTTGGGTTTTTTTGGAGGGGGGGGGTTGTTTTGTTGGGGTTTTTTTGCTTCTTTTTTTTGTTTTGTTTTTTTGTTTTTTTGTTTAGTTTTGTTTTTTGGTTGTTGTTTTTTGTTGTTGTTGTTGTTTTTTGTTTTTTTGGTTTTGTTTTTTGACAGACTCTGGGTTTGAAGCGAACGTTTAACTAATATATTTAAGCGGTCTTTTCTTTTCTTTTTCTTTTTTTTATCCTTTCTTTTTCTTCCCTCATTCCTTCCTCGTTCTATTTCTTTCTCTTCTCCCTTTCTTTCTTCCTTTCTTTCTTTGCTCACTCTCTTCCATCTTTCTATTCTTCTGCTCCTTTTCTTTCTTTCTTTCTTTCTTTCTTTCTGTATTTCGGTATTTTTGAGTCTGTCGGTAAAAAAATGGGGGGACAAGAAAGAAATGTTCCTGGCTCCAAAAGACAACTGCATCAAAACGTGGCATCTTCAAATCATGAAAATCAAAAGAAAATTAATACAGTGACATACACATTATTGTATATCAGTAACGTGATTTTTTTTTTTTTTAAATCAAATGTTTTCGGGAAAACTGAAAAAAAAGGAAAATATATTTCCATGGCGCCAGGAAAAAAAAGTCAAATTCACGATCCCAGAATGAAAATGTTTGATTTCTTCGAGAAAAAAAAAGTCAATAACAACAATGGAAAAAGTAGCCTACATATATGAATATACAATCAAGGCCGAAAGTGATAAAGGAAGTGACGACAGAAGAGAAAACTCTAACCCAAATCGATCGAAAAAAGAGAGGACTTCAGTGGGATAATTTTGTCCCCACCAGAATATGGAGATTCTATTCACTATCAAAAGGAACGCCCCGGTATCCCTCCCTTGTCAACAAAGGCAAAAGCTGATCACATAATACCGAAACACGGGCGCAATAGCTGAGTGGTTAAAGCGTTGGACTTTCAATATGAGGTTCCTGAGTTCGAATCTCGGTAACGGCGCCTGGTGGGTAATGGGTGGAGATTTTTTTTTTCTTTTTCCGATCTCCCAGGTCAACATATGTGCAGACCTGCCGGTGCCTGAACCCCCTTCGCGTGTATACGCATGCAGAAGATCATATATGCACGTTAAAGATCCTGTAATCCATGTCAGTGGTCGGTGGGTTCTGGAAAACAAGATCATGCCCAGCATGCACACCCCCACAAACCGAGTATGGCTGCGTACATGATGGAAGGACTAAATAAAACGGTCATATTCGTAAACTATCTCATGACAGTCTGAGTGTGTATGTGTGCGTGCATGAAATCTGACTGAATGACACAGGAAACGAACGATGAGCAGCCCAATGACAGCCGTCAGTCGGCTCTACCTCAGGAAGGCAGCCTGTTGTTTAAATGACCCCGTGTTTGTAAAGCGCTTAGGCTTTGGTCACCGACCGAGGATAGGCGTTATATAAGTATCCATACCAAAATCAGATCAGATCAAATCAAAACACCACTAGCAAATCCACTTCCATAGTGAAAGAAATACACCTGAAGACAGAAAAAAAAAGAAACAAAATAAATGCTGCCGCAATGTGGCGACAAGCCGCCTCTGGGGAGAGCAGCCACCCGAATTTCACACAGAAGAATATTTTTTGACAAAAAGAAATAGAATAGAATAGAATTATGTCTTTATTACCAATTGTACCGGGGTCACAAGGAATATTGGGAAGGGCGGGGAGGGGGGGGGGGATAGTACATAACAAGATACGAACATAAATCGAAAATCATACACAAACTCAGATATAGTAGAAATTTGGATATATACAAGTGCATATCAATATAAAAAAAAAACTTGTGCATATTCACACATGCACGCACTGCACACACACACACACACACACACACACACACACACACACACATGTACGCACGTGCACACACACACACAAACTCTCTCTCTCTCACACACACACACACGCACACGCACACACACACACACACACACGCACGCACGCACGCACGCACACATACACACACACACACACACACACACACACACACACACACACACACACACACACACACACACACACACACACGTTTGAACAGAAGCTGCATATTACATGTGGATGGGGGCTGATGACTAGATCTTCAGGTAGATGGTTGTCGCTACAATGCAATACACCGCAACACCTAACCAAACGCAAGCGATAACATATAATTATACCTTGCACGACGCGTATCCTATATATTAACCATCTTGTCAGTATGTAACTCTCTCCATTCACAAGGAGAGAGAGAGAATGGAGAGAGTAACCACTCTTTACTATTTGTTAATCATTTCATCTCCATGCCTAATTGTTTGTTCATTTCCATCTTGTCAGTAGTTTCCAAACAGACATAAACCAGTACAGTTCTGAAAACAGATGTTGATCCTGACAGCGCATAGTACAAGAGAAAACAGAAAGAAAGAAAGAAAATTTACCCTAAAAAAACACGAACTGCACCAAAACACAAACTAAAACAAAAGAAATGCAGTCACACCATAATTGTTGCCCAAGAACAAGACATAAAAACAGGTATGTTTGGGAAACCGTGTGTGTGTGTGTGTGTGTGTACAGTGCGTGCATGCGTGAGTATGCACAAGTTTTTATACTGACATGCACTTGTATGTATCTCATTTCTACTGTATCTGTGTTTGTGTATGATTTTCGATTTATGTTCGTATCTTGTTATGTACTGTCCCCACCCCAATATTCTTTGTGACCCCGGTACACTTGGTAATAAAGACATTTTCTATTCTATTCTATTCTATAAATAATTTTATTTAAACTTTTTAAAAAAAACGCAAACAGGCAACTCGATTTTTTATGGGGGACTAAAAGTGTGGAATTAGCAATCCCTCGGAAAGAGAGAACCAAAAAAAAAATGTGAGATTGCTGTCTTTCCGAAAAAAAAAAAACCGCAACATCAAAAACAGCAATTACAAGTAAACCCGCTACAAATGAATGTACCAGTGAGAGAAAATTCAAAAGAGAAATACAACAGAACAAAATCACCAAGCCCTAAAACTGCCTGACAAGAAAAAAAAAAAAAAAAGAGGACATTCCTATAATTATTTTTTTCCCCAACCAGAATGAGGAGAAATCTATTCACACACCAGAACAGCCCCAATCATCCTTCTCTCAACAACAGTGCCGAAACCTATTCACATGAAACCAAAACAAACGGCAAGAAATGACATTCATGTATCTCGCCTCGCACGACGAGTTTCCCACGTACAACCCATATTGCCCGTGCTTTTCAAAACGGATGATAAACGGTACAGCGCTGGAAATCGATGCTGATCGCAACAATGGATTGTGGCCGTTCTTAACCAAGCCAACACTTGCTTGGACAACCATGTTTGACAACACTGCTAACAGTGTTGCATCTTAACCGCGCTAACACTTGTCGGGGAACACGGTGTGCCAAGCTCAGCCAACACTGTTATCCAACTCTTTCGGTGTTGGCAAGTCCTGCTCTGACAACTTTTGTGTTGCTGCGTTTTCATTGGTCAACAAAATTAGCAACCGGCAAGTACAAAATGGCTGACATCACCAACATCGAGACCGATTCCACTACCACAAGTGCTTTTATTGACTTGTGGGCCCATTTTCGTTGTTTGTGGGATTGTAGGGATCCTGCCTACAAAAACAAAAATGCCAGGCACGCTGCCTTGAAGGAAATCAGCGACACGTTCGCCCAAGGATGGACTACAGGTAAAGTGACGTCTTCTACACAAGTATGCATATCATTAACTGGCGGTTAAGAACCACAACTTGAGTTGGAGAATACAAGTGTTGCAACACTAGTTGGAACATACTCGGTTAATACGCAAATTGTTGTAGAACAACATGTGGCCCAAGAAAGTGTTGGCTTGGTTAAGAACGGGCTTAATAAGAGAAAACAGAAAGGGAACAGAAGGATAGAATATTCCACACACACAAGCACACACACACACACACACACACACACACACACACACCCTCCCCGAGGAAAAAAAAAAGCAACAAGAACAGCAATTAAAGGGAACAAAAGTGTAAAAAGAAATAAAAATTTTAAAAAAATTAAAATTCCCGAGAAAAAAAGCAACAGCAGCAGAAATTAAATGGAAAGAAAATATTTTCGAAAAATTCCAGAGAAAACAAAAACAAACAAACAACAACAGCAATAACAATTTAAGGGAACAAAAGTATGAAATATGTTTTTCCCGAGAAAAAAAAGCAACAGCAATTTAACATACTGCATGTGAAGAAACCAGAAATATATGTGGAGTGTTGGCCTAGAGGTAACGCGTCCGCCTACGAAGCGAGAGAATCTGAGCGCACTGGTTCGAATCACGGTACAGTCGCCAATATTTTCTCCCCCTCCACTAGACCTTGAGTGGTGGTCTGGACGCTAGTCATTCGGATGAGACGATAAACCGAGGACCCGTGTGCTAGCATGCACTTAGCGCACGTAAAAGAACCCACGGCAACAAAAAAAGTTGTCCATGGCAAAATTCTGCAGAAAAATCCGCTTCGATAGGAAAAACAAATAATACTCCACACGGGGGTGGGGGGGGGGAGGTGCAGCGACGCGCTCTCCCTGGGGGTAGCAGCCCGAATTTCACACAGAGAAATCTGTTGTGACAAAAAAAAGAGAAACGCAATGCAATGCAACGCAATAAACGACGGAGCAGAATTTCCTCCTATACCCCCCAAACCGCCTCCCCCCGCCCCCCCCCCCCCCCCCAACCCACCCCCACCCCCACCCCACCCCCGCCCCCCCTCCCACACACACACACACACACACACAGGAAAAAAAGCAACTGACAGAAAAGAAAAGACCGAGAAACATTCCAAAGATAATACATTTTCCCGAGAATGCTGATGCTGGGGACACTATTCACAACTAAAAAGAACCTCTTCGTATCCCTCCTCCAACAACAACAATGCCAAAAGCTGATCACGCAATACCCAAAGAAAACAGCAAACAGCATGCACTGACATCAGCCTATAATATTATCTCGCCCTGCACGGTGCTGCATCTCCGATGCTAACAACCCATCTTGCCAATATTCTCCACCACACAGAGCAGCACTTGAAACCACTGGCTGATCACAACAAAGGCAAGTGCAAGAAGAAATGGTTATTTGTTGAGCGAAAGGGGAATGAGAAAGTTGAGTCGTGTTGCGTTATGCAACTCGGGTTGTCGTCAAATTTTAATGAGAGAGAGGTGGATGAGAGAATTGTGTGTGTGTGTGTGTGTGTGTGTGTGTGTGTGTGTGTGTGTGTGTGTGTGTGTGTGTGTGTGTGTGTGTGTGTGTGTGTGTGTTCCGTTCATTTTCGTTTACTGATTAGACTCACAGAGAGAGAGAGAAGTCTGAAGTCTGAATGGTTTATTGTTTAGGCCTTTCTGCCCGTGACAACAGGGGTAAGGGGGGGGGGGGGGGGGCTTCCGTATTAACATCCATTATGAAAAACAGTGCCAATATATGTAAAGCAAACAAAGGGTAGAAAAGACAGGAAGGACAGAGTAAGACAGAGAGAGAGAGACAGAAAGAAGAAGAAGAAAAAGACAAAAGATAGATGGGCAGACTGGTATGTAATCATTAATCATGCGCACAGAGAGAGAGAGAGGGTGAGAGACAGAGAGGCAGAGAGACAGACGGATGTGTGGATGGATATGTGTGTGTTCGTTCGTCCGTCCGGGTTGTTTTTTGTTGTTGTTTGTGTGTGTATGTGTGTGTGTTGTTGTTGTTGTTGTTTGGTTTGGTTGCTTTTTTGTTGGTTTTTTGTGTGTGTCTTTTTGTTGTTGTTAATTTCATAGATAAAGAGACAGGTAGACAGACAGATGCGCGCGCGCGCGCGTGTGTGTGTGTGTGTGTGTGTGTGTGTGTGTGTGTGTGTGTGTGTGTGTGTGCAAAAGGGCTGGAGGTGGGGGGTGGGGGGGGCGGGTGGAAGCGTAACCTGACAAATTAGCACTCAGTATAACACGCGGCACAGAGTGGTGGTAAAACCAAGGCACACACGCTTTCTTTCAACTCCAATCAACCACTCACCTCCAGGACTGGTTCCTTCAATCTCGGGGAAATCTTTGTTGTTGTTTTGGTTTGGTTTCTCCCGTTGCATAAAATCGTATGATATAATTGGAATGCGGATAAAACAGAGGTTAGTTGAAGGGCAAATTTCGTGTTGTCAGACAGAGCGTTTGTCAAGGAGCACTTAACATAACTGCGATTCACTGCATGTCAGTTTCCGACACCACAGCAAGCGGTTGTTTTTTAATGGCGATTTAATCGTGTGACGTGTGCATCTTTATTTTAGAGGTTTTGTAATATCCGACCAATATTATGGATGAAATAATGAAAATACTGCCAACAATTCAAGGGCATCAACCCTCCCGACACACACACACACACACACACACACACAACAGGAATGTTATAAATATCCTTTTGCCAAAATCTATACATAAAGCTACAAAAAGAACCTCATATTTCCGCTTTTGTGCTTTCATGAACCAACAACTGTATAAACCGCTTTTCACGGCCTATCCCCATGATCTTAACAGCAACAAAAATGCTACCTATCTGACTCTCAGAGTCTCACGTACTGATCTTTTTTTTTTGTCCTCACTTTCCTATTCTGCGCTGGCTCCCCGCTGAGACGAGAATTTAACGCAAAGTCTACTTTTTCTTTTACACTCCACTGGACCTGCCACAAAATTCAAACTCTACAAAGTCCTGGTAGTCTCCATTGTACTGTATGGTTGCGAGGCATGGACACTGACGGCCGAAACTGAAAGGAAGATCCAGGCCTTCGAGAACAAATGCCTGAGGAAGCTCCTTCAAATTCCCTGGATCGAGTACAGGACCAATGAACATGTACGGAGCAGAACTGAGAACCTTGCTGGACCTCAGGAACCTCTCCTTTCAACTGTGAAGAGACGCAAGCTGATATGGTTTGGACACAACACTCGACACACCAGCTTGTCCAAAACAATCATGCAAGGCACCATCAAGGGCGGGAGAAGAAGACAGCGGAAGAACTGGCATGAGAACGTCAAACAATGGACCGGACTCCACACACGTGAGCTGCTGCCAGCGGCTGCCGACAGAGACAGATGGAGAAGGGAGGTTGCGTCTGCGGTCCTCAGGCTTCCCCCAACGACTACTTTGTAGTTATGGGCCTGAGGTTGAGGAGGTTGAGGACCTGCCTATCTTTTTTCTTTTTCTTTTTTTTTTTTTTTTTTTTACCTTATCAATGCCTCTTCTTCTTCTTCTTCTTAGTTCTTAATCCTCTTCGTTCCGGTCGGAACACAGGGCCCGTACTGCAGATCTCCATCTCGTTCTGTCTTGGGCTGTTCTCTTGGCTTCACCCCCCAGGTCATGTTGGTGGACTTTTGAGTTATGCGTGCAGAGTTTCTTCTCCAGGTGGTGACTGGTCATCCGTCCCCTCTTCCGCTTCCCCCTGTGGGTTCCAGTCCAAAAACGTGGCATGGAATGTGGGCCTGTCCTCGACGCAGGGTGTGTCCAAGCCAACCCCACTTCCTCATCTGGATACGCTTGGTCTTGCTTCTTCCGGCGCATGAGTTCCTCGCTGGAGATTCGTTCCGGCCATCTGATGCGCAGTATCTAGCGAAGACAGGTCTTATCAAGGGCATCAACTGATCACACAATACCCCAAAAAACAACAAACAGCATGCAATGACATCAGCCTATAATATTATCTCGCCTTGCACAGTGCGGCATCTCCGATGCTAACAACCCATCTTGCCAATATTCTCCACACAGAGCAGCACTTAAAACCACTGCTGATCACAACAAAGGCAAGTGCAAGAAGAAATGATTATTTGTTGAGCGAAGGGGAATGAGAAAGTTGAGTCGTGTTGCGTTATGCAACTCGGGTTGTCGTCAAATTTTAATGAGAGAGAGGTGGATGAGAAAATTGTCTCTGTGTGTGTTGTGTGTGTGTGTGTGTGTGTGTGTGTGTATGTGTGTGTGTGTGTGCGCGCGCGCATTATCAGTGCTTACATTCCCTTAATAGCTTTCCGCTCTGACTGTTACCCCCAGAAGACTCATCGTGTCAGTGCAGGATCCCCATGGTGAATGCTCTGTTCTCAGTGCTGCTCCTATTATCTGGAACAACCTTTCACATCACATAATACCAAAAAGGGATAGGAAACTGAATGGGGGGAGGGGGGGGGTGCGGAGGCGGATGAGAGACAGGCGGATTGGGGGGAGGGGTAGGAAAGTGGGGTGGGTGGGTCGGGGAATTGGTGGGAAGGGTAGAAAAGTTGGGGGAGATGCGAGACAGGGGGGAGAGGGGTAGGAAACTGGGGGAGGGGGGTAGAAAAGTGGGGAGGTAGGAAAGTGGGGGGGGGGGGTTGAAAAGTTAGGGGGGTTGGAAAGTGGGGGGGAGGGTAGGAAAGTTGGGGAGTAGGAAAGTGGGGGGGGCGGGTTTAGAAAAGTGGGGAGGTAGGAAAGTGGGGGGGGGGTTGAAAAGTTGGGGAGTAGGAAAGTGGGGCGGGGGTAGAAAAGTGGGGGGGGGGGGGTAGGAAAGTGGGGGGGAGGGGTAGGAAAGTTGGGGAGTAGGAAAGGGGGGGAGTAGGAAAGGGGGGGGGTAGAAAAGTGGGGAGGTAGGAAAGTGGGGGTGGGTTGAAAAGTTGGGGAGTAGGAAAGTGGGGGTGGGGGTTAGAAAATTGGGGGGGGGGGGGGGTAGGAAAGTGGGGAGGGTGTTAGGAAAGTTGGGGAGTTGAAAGTTGGGGAGTAGGAAAGTGGGGGGGGGGGGGTAGGAAAGTGGGGGGTTTAGAAAAGTTGGGGGGGGGGTGTAGAAAAGTGGGTGGGTGGTAGGAAAGTGGGGGTTAGGAAAGTTGGGGAGTAGGAAAGTGGGGGGTTTAGAAAAGTTAGGGGGGGGTTAGAAAAGTGGGGGGTAGGAAAAGGGGGGTGGGGGTTAGGAAAGTGGGGGGGTTAGGAAAGTGGGGGGGGGGAGTGGGCGGATAGGAAAGGAGTGGGGTAGGAAAGGGGGGGTAGGAAAGTGGGGTAAGAGGGGGGTTAAGAAAGGGGGATGAGGTACAGGGGGAGAGGGGTAAGAAAGTGGGGGGTGGGAGATGTGGGGGGGGGGCGGGGGATGCGGGTGAGTTGGGGTAGTAGGAAAGTGGGGAGAGATGTTGGTATTGTTCAAAATGCATTCTTATGTCTCATGTCTACTTTTTAGTCTGCTGTTTTATGCCTATTTCATTCATATCCTTTAACTGATTTTACATTGCACATGTATGGCTGTGATGATGTATGTATCATTTAATCTAAGTTACTTTTTAAAGCTTTTGTTGTTGTTGTTGTTGTCTATTGTGATTATTCATTTTGCGCATGGCTTGCCATGAGTGGACATCAAAACATTTTATGTCTTTTATCAGTTTTATGTATACATCTTGAATGACTGGGGTTTTCGTGTATTGTTTATATCTTACACCACAAATGAACTTCTCTTGTTGAGATAATAAACTGTTTTGTATTCTCTATTCTGTAACTCTGCAGCTGACCATCAAACAAAAGCCAAAGCTTTGTCGTTCATTCACCCTCCTGCGCCTTCCAGAAAGTTCCAGAGCTCGGGATTTGGCAGATCTTCATCTGGCGTCAATTCTTAAATGGCAGCACACTGTGTGTTTTTTTGTTTCCACGCCGCAAATTAGATTTGTACCACCATCGTTAGTAATGGGAAAGCGTTCACTTGGCTGCTAGTCTTGTCCAGTTGAGAAAGAGGTCGGGGTGTTTGTAGTGTAGCCAAATCAAAGATAACTGTTCTTCATTGTTTCTGGTTAGCTGAATATTGGTTTGATTTAATCGTGCAAGATGTATTAATTCGATATGGCAGGAGACACGTTTGGGGAGTGTTCGGCGCTGCTGGCACCACGCCAGGGAAAAGGACATGTGCTGCTGGAATGTTGCAGAGTAGTTGTCATTCCTTGCATTCTCTTCAATGTCAAAACTTCTGTTTATTTCTCATATTGGTTTGAACTCTTACTTTCACATCCTAAATTCCAGGAACCTATTTTTACCGACAATTTGTGTGCATATTGCCATCGTACCATGTTGTAAACCATTTTTTCAGTGGGTTTCGACTCTTATTTTTGTACGTTATTTTTACTCACTTCTGATGTGGATTCAGTTATCTAAAGTAACGTGCCACCATCTTGCTTTGTTTTCCGGTTTTTGGGTCCCACTAACCATGAAAATGTAACCAATAGTAATAATTTAGGACGTTGAAACAGGACATTATATACTGTGTACTGTTTTACCATATGCCACGTGTAGTCAACAACAATGACAGCAACTACACATTAACCCCTTGGCAGTTGAACCTTGGAGTGATACGATCATTTGATGTGCAGTTACTACTATGTCTTGTGTTACATCTGAGCGGTGTAATTGTACTGAGCAAAAGTACTGCAATCCCAAGAAGAAGTCCAAGTGATAAAAAAAAAAATAGTGACTGACGACTTAACCTTCCAGTTCAGTCGTCTCTCAACGATGTCACAGGCCTTTCACGAACAAGCATTTTTCCTCAGCAACTGTTAAGGGGTTAACACAAATGCCTCCACAGCATCCCTCAAAAGGGTTAACACAAATGCCTCTACAGCATCCCCCAAAACGATTAACACATATGCCTCTACAACTTCTCCCAAAAGGGTTAACACAAATGCCATTACAGCATCTCCCAAAGGGTTAACACAAATGCCTCTACAGCATCTCCCAAAAGGGTTAACACAAATGCCTCTACAACATCTCCCAAAAGGGTTAACACAAATGCCTCTACAACATCTCCCAAAAGGGTTAACGAAATGCCTCCACAGCATCCCACAAAAGGGTTAACACAAATGCCTCTACAGCATCCCTCAAAAGGGTTAACACATATGCCTCTACAGCATCCCCCAAAAGGATTAACACAAATGCCTCTACAGCATCCCCCCAAAGGATTAGCACATAATTATGCCTCTACAACTTCTCCCAAAAGGGTCACCACAAATGCCTTTATAGCATCTCCCAAAAGGGTCAACACAAATGCCTCTACAGCATCTCCCAAAAGGGTTAACACAAATGCCTCTACAACATCTCCCAAAGGGTTAACACAAATGCCTCCACAGCATCTCCCAAAGGGTTAACACATGTGCCTCTACAACTTCTCCCAAAAGGATAAACACGTGTGCCTCTACAACATCTCCCAAAAGGTTAACACAAATGCCTTTACAGCATCTCCCAAAGGGTTAACACAACTGTATCTAATGCATCCCCCCAAAAGGGTTAACACAAATGCCTCTGCATCATCCCCCAAAAGGGTTAACACAAATGTCTCCACACCACCACCACCCCCTAAAACAGACACAAAAACAATACGGCAGAACTAACAACCAACAGCCAACAGCTCATCGCTTTCTGCAATGCGTCAGACCCAATCACCACTGTAACAAACTGCCAAGCTGATGGATTTATAACCCCCCCCCCCCCCCCCGCCTCCCAACCCCCAACCCCCACTTCCTAGCACCCCCACCCCCACCCACCTACCCACCTGCCTCCTCGCTCCCCTCATTCGCACTGACAGGTCACATTGTCTTCCAGAAAGTATCCAGAATTTGGCAGATCTTCCCACCTGGCATGGGTTCTGAAATAGCGTACTTCTCAACGCCCGCGTGTTTCTGGTTTCCGGTTGCAAATTAGATTTTGCACCACCACGCAGGTTGTGGTAGTAGTAGTAGTAGTAGTAGTAGTAATGGGGTGATCGTTGCTACGTCGTCTCAGTATCAGTATCAGTAGTTCAAGGAGGAGTCACTGCGTTCGGTCAAATCCATATACGCTACACCACATCTGCCATGCAGATGCCTGACCAGCAGCGTAACCCAACGCGCTTAGTCAGGCATTGAGGAAAAAATAAATAAATAAATAAGAAAATAAATAAATAAATATATAAATGAAATAAAATCAAATAACAAAACTTTAAAAAAAAGAAAAAATAATAAAATAAATAAATAAATACAAAATTACAGATAAATACATGAAAATACAGCTACTACTAATGATAATATTATAAGGCGCAAAATCTTGATGAAGTCAACTCTAAGCACACACACACACACACACACACACACACACACACAAAAGACAACAATGATGATAGATAAGCAAATGAATGTAAAACATGCATACGGTGGATGTGTTTATCGTGAGTACTGTTCTGGAAACAG
>NC_134898.1:13600018-13605018 GCF_041734735.1 Babylonia areolata | reverse complement strand
ACGTCCCCCACTACTCTGGAAACTTTGAAAACTGCGCTTCGATCGCGAACATTCCTTCGCCTCCCCCTCACCATCCTCGCCGCCCAACCCCTCCCCCCTTTCTCTCCCCCTCCCCCCCCCCCCCCCCTCCCCCCTGCCCCAGCCCCCCACACCCCACGAAATGTCAAAGAACTTCAACAAGTGTGATGGTAATGCCAGGGTGTGACTTTGAAGAGGGAGGAGGAGGGAAAGGGACAATCATGAATTAAGTATGGAAAGAAAACACACACACAAAAAAAAAAAATGTTGGAGAACGAAGAAATGGAAAAAAAAAATGTTAAAGGAAAAGTAAATAGATGCTTGTACTTTAAAGAAAGAGAGAGAGAGAGAGAGACATAGAGACAGACAGAGAGACACACAGAGAGAGGGGGGGGGGGAAATTAGAGTTGGGCAAACTTTCAGAAATGCTTTTTATTAATATGAGTTCCTGTCTAGGTTGGAATATCAACGAGTTAATGCTGTGAACACGCACCGCGCCACCACTAACACCCCTACACACGCACACGCACGCACGCACGCACGCGCGAGCGCGCGCGCACACACACACACACACACACACACACATAAAACACACAGGTGTATATATATGCGGCAGGTAGTAATAATAATAATAATGGTATTTATATAGCACTGAATCTTGTGCAGAGACAAATCAAAGCGCTTTCGCACGAGTCATTCACACGCATGCATAACTCTAAAACTGTAGAAGCTAAAGACAAGGAAGGGCAGGCAAGGGATGCTATTTTGGGAAGAGGTGGGTTTTAAGGCCAGACTTGAAAGAGCTGAGAGTGGACTTGACGAAGCGAAAGAGGAAGTTCATTCCAATCGCAAGGTCCAGAGACAGAGAAAGAACGACGGCCAGCAGTCGAGTGTTTGAATCCGGGTATGCGTAAACAGAGTGGATCCAAAGCCGATTGTAGTGAGAGAAAGTGTAGAGGTGAAGGCAGCCGCAGAGATAGGAAGGGGCGGTTTTGTGAATACATCTATAACATAGAGTGCTGATCTTGTACTTTATTCGGTGTGATACAGGGAGCCAGTGGAGATGTTGCAAAAGAGGAGTGATGTGCTCAGATCTTTTCTTTCTGAGGACGTGTCGGGCAGCAGAGTTTTGTATGCGCTGAAGGGACTGAATGGATGAAGCAGGCAAACCAGACAATAGAGAGTTACAGTAGTCAAGGCGAGAGAGAATGAGAGAAACGACATGTCTAGATGTTGCGTCAGTGGACAGATATTTCCGGACGGCACTGATGCGCCGCAGTTGACAGTAGCAGAACTGACATGTCTGACTGATAAATTTTTGCATGGACAGTGTATTGTCAAGGACAACACCGAGGTTCCTGACTGACGTGGAAAGAGGGATGGATGTACTGCCAAGTTTGATTGTGTCAATTGTGATGAAAGACAGTTTTTGTTTAGTTTCTATGATCATTGCTTCAGTTTGTCGGCGTTCAATTGTAACTTATTTCGAGTCATCCAGTTTTGAATGTCCAGGAAGTAGTTGGATGTTTCTTGCAAGAGCGACAACAATTTTTCAGGGGTATCACTGGGTTACAGGGTACCAGTAGCAAGGGCTATGCCCCTGATCTGACCTGAATATGTATATATATATATATATATATGTGTGTGTGTGTGTGTGTGTGTGTGTGTGTGTGTGTGTGTGTGTGTGTGTGTGTGTGTGTGTGTGTGTGTGTGTGTGAGAGAGAGAGAGAGAGAGAGAGAGAGAGAGAAATTCGACATGAACAGACTGCTTCTCTCTCTATCATCAGAATGTAAGCATTCATTAACTCACTCAGTACGGCTAGTCCTCTCTTCTCCTCTACACAGACCCCTCGGATGTCCAGTGGGTGTCTGAATGACCAAACCTTTAGCTTCCGTCGTCAGAATTGTGGTATTCTTTGTCAACATTCACGTCTTCAGTATAAGAGCCTTCCGCTTGCAATATTTTGATGATGGCAATTGGGGTGAAACGCTGTTAACGTCGTCTCTTTCGCCGTTCGTATGGAAAGAGTTAAAATGTACCAAGAGGAAAGGTGGCAGATTACGTTTATCTGCCGACACAGTATCCGTGAAGGTCCTGGTTCGTTGGAATCCCCGTCTAGCCCTTTGACAGGAAATGAAACTGAGCGTCTAGTTAATCGAATGAGACGATAAACCGAGGTCCCGTGTGCATCAAACACTTGGCGCCCTGAAAAAGAACCACTGTTGTCCTCTGGCAAAACTTAAGTAGAGGAAATCCGTTCTAATAAGCACACGAATATATAAGCATGCGCTCAAAGTGTGACGAAGCACGTTGGGCTATGCTGCTGGTCAGGCATCTAGCCTGACAGATGCGGTGTAGCGAACATGGATTTGTCCGAACGCCGTGATAACCGGGACTGAAACAAACATTATGACAGAAGTTCTGGATTTCATTTTTTTATGTCCATTATGTAAAAATCAGTCGATGAGGAGGAGGAGGAGGAACTAAATTTCGTGTTTCGGTATCCTGCGTGCGTATCGCGATTTTTTTTTTTTTTTTTTTTTTTTTTAAGAATTCATTCCAAGAAAATACTACAGCAGTCCATGTGTATTTCGCTTGAGCCTTTTGTTTTCATTATCCGAACAGAGATAACATGGAATTATTGCTAAACCTGTTAAAAAAAATGAGAAAAAGAAGAAGAAAAAATCCCATGATCCCTTCACTGCTTCGTCCGTTAAATTGACGGAACTCTCGAAATAATAATAGATGGAGGTACTTCATCAAATGTTTGTGTGTGTTGTTGGTTTTTTTTAAGGTGGAGAAAGGAAAAAGCAAATAAAACTGCATGCAGGAAAAAATACAGTTAAAAAAAAGGGGGGGGGGAGGTGGCGCTGTAGTATAGCGACGCGCTCTCCCTGGGGAGAGCAGCCCGAATTTCACACAAAGAAATCTGCTGTGATAAAAAAAAAAAAAAAAAAAAAAAAAAGCAAAAATGCAAAAACCACTGACCAATGTTTACGGTCTTAGTGAAGGTTCATAAAAGTGATTTTCTTTCTTTTGCCAGCTCACAGTTCTCGCGAAACTTTTTTTTTTTCCTCCCAAAATTTGAAACTAGTCTTCTCCAAAATGGCGACGCCACGACGGTCTCGGATTCGCTGTCCTTTTAAACGTTTGACCACCTCCCGAAAACGGAGTATGGCTGCCTACGTGGCGGGGTAAAAACGGTCATACACGTTAAGGCCCCACTCGTGTACGTACGAGCGAACGTGGGAGTTGCAGCCCACGAAGGAAGAAGAAACGTTGGAGGAAATTGTGAGTGCTGCGAACACTGTTGAAGAATACGTGTTCTCGTGATTCAGAGGATAATTATGATAATTCTGACGAAGAAGGTACCGAAGCTCTTTGCTCGTGGTGTAGTGTGGTGTGGTGTGGTGTGTGGTGGTGTGGTGGTGTGGTGTGGTGTGATAGATAGATCACAGTTCAATTTTTTTTTTTAAATGTCAAGGATTGCATGTGTGTTTGTGTGTGTGTGTGTGTATGTGTGTGTGCGCGCGCGCGTGTTTGTGCATGTGTGTGTGTGTGTGTGTGTGTGTGTGTGTGTACGGGTTATTGGGGTTTCCTTCCCAGTCCAAAGTAACAAGTCAAAGAGAGACAGACAAACAGACAGACAGAGAAAGAGAGAGAAGAAGAGAAAAAAAAACCCAAAAAACCCAGTGGTTCTGAAATGGCATGCTCTTCCGTCGAGCAGACAAGACATTAGCACAGATAGAATCTGTTGGGTTATGTCAGACACTGAACTTTCACCCAGTAACTGTTTCCTGTTTCCTGTTTCCCGTTTCCCTTGGTCTGCAGTCCTTACAAACTGGGCTGAGTCACAGAAAGCTCTCATGGACTGCGAAGGAAGGAAGAGTAGAAGGGAATGAAGAACAAGAAGCAATAGATCAGACGAAGAAGTTAAATGAGGATGAGGATGAGGATGAGAGTGAGGGAAACCCCAATTATCGATGTTTTCCATTTCAGTATCGCTGCGTTCAGACAAATCCATATACCCTACAACACATTTGACAGCAGTTTAACACTACACGCTAGTCAGGCCTTCAGTGAATTGTTATATATATATATATATATATATATATATATATATATATATCTGTGTGTGTGTGTGTGTCTGTGTGCCTGTCAGAGGACAACGCTTTTGTTGCCTTGGGTTCTTTTTCAGTGCGCCAAGTGCATGCTGCACACGGGACCTCGATAATATATCGTCCCTGTATATTGTGTCCCATGCGTTTATTCCTGGTGGTGTGATTTTGTTTGTTTGTAAGGAGGAAGAAGGCCTGACTAAGCGCGTTGGGCTACGCCGCTGGTCAGGCATCTGCTTGGCAGATGTGGTGTAGCGTATTATGGATTTGTCCGAACGCAGTGACGCCTCTTTGAGCTACTGAAACTGAAACTGTGAGGAGGAAGGTGGCAGAATGGTGAGGACGTTCTGTTTGCCGATATACAGTTTCGTTCGTGAGGGCCTGCGTTCGAATCCCGCTCTCGCCCTTTCTCCCAAGTTTGACTTGGGAAAACATCGAACTAGTCGCTTGTACGTGATGATACACCGAGCTCCCCCGTGTGCAGCACGCACTTGGCGCACTGAAATAAGAACCCATGACAACGACAGTGTTGTCCTCTAGCCAAAAAAAAATGATGTAGAAGAGATCCGCTCTGACATGTACACAGACATAACATACAACGCACTCAAGGCCTGACTAAGCCCAGTTGGGTTATGCTGCTGGTCAGGCATCTGCCTAGCAGATTATGGTGTAGCGTATATGGGTTGGGTTTCCCCCCCCGAACGCAGCGACGCCTCCCTGAGAAATTGAAACTGATGTGAGTAGTGTGTCGCTTGGCCCACTTTCCTCCTGACAACATCCAGTAATTTCAAGTATCATCTTGGAACTAGGTTATGTGGCTTTGGAGAGAGATATAAGCATGTCACTACCGATTTAAGTATGCA
>NC_134898.1:13592518-13595018 GCF_041734735.1 Babylonia areolata | reverse complement strand
TAGAGCTCGAGCTGGCGTCAGTTTCCATTCTAACCTTGTTTGGGTTTTTTTTCTCCAGGTGACGAAAGAGAGGTGATTTGTCACTGGCTTAATGCAGGAGACAGAAATAGGGGGGGGGGGGGGCGGAGAGATGGAGAGAGAGAGAGAGTAAAGGAGAGAGGGTAAGAAAGGGAGAGAGAGGGAGAGAGGGAGAGATGGGGGATGGAGAAAGAGAATGGAGAGAGAAAGACATGGAGAGAGAGAGAGAGAGAGTCGGTGAATACAGATAGAACGCGAGAGAGAGAGAGAGAGAAGAATATATAGATAATAAGGGGGGGAGGAGACAAAGAGGAAGAGATGAATAAAGACAGACAGAGAGACATGACGGAGAAAAAGGGATGGAGGGAGTGAGAGAGAGAGAGAAACAGAGCGAAAGAGAGCGAGAGAAAGAGAGGGGGGGACAGATAAAACGACAGATAGATACAGTATGAGACAGACAAACTGACACATGAGAGAGAGGGAGAGAGAGAGAGGGGGGGAGATGGGGAGAGAGAGGGGGTAGAGAGAGAGGGGGGAGAGAGAGAGGGAGGAGAGAGAGGGGGAGATGGGGAGAGAGAGGGGGGAGAGAGAGGGGGTAGAGAGAGAGGGAGGAGGGGGGAGAGAGAGAGGGGGTAGAGAGAGAGGGAGGAGAGGGGAGAGAGAGAGGGGGGAGACAGGGGAGAGAGAGTGGGGGGGGGGGAGACAGAGAGGGATAGGGAGAGAGAGAGGGGGGGAGGAGAAAGAGAAAGAGAGCGGGAGAGAGAGAGGGAGAGAGACTGGGGACTACGGCGAGACAGAAACAGAGAAAAAACACATACTAACAGAGACGGAGACAGACAGACAGACAGACAGACACAGAGAGAGAGAGAGAGAGAGACAGGGATAGAAAGTTTAAGACAGAGACAAAGAAAGACAGAGGAAGAGATAGATTCAGATTCAGATTCAGATTCAGATGGTTTATTCATTAAGGCCAAAGCCCCATATGAACGAGGGGCGGTAACAACATTAGTGTATGTCATCAGAACTATAGCAATCAATCACGACATAATTATATCTCTTAAGTGAAAAGCTTTATATAAATATAGAGCCAAATTACGTATAAGTCCGTCATCTGTAGATGCCATCAGCAGATTAAATCGAAATGAACATGGATATATATAATATTTCTTTGGGATAATTGTTTTCACGAAGAACACACAAAACGGGGCATTTCAAAACAAAGTGTACTTCATCTTCTATCGACTCTTTACACAATGGACAAAAGAGATCAGAGTTGTGTACATTTTTATATCGGTACCTGTGGGAATTATGGAAGAGATAGAGAGACACAGAGAGATACAGACAGAGACAGACTAGATGAGAGAGAGAAAGAGGGGCAGAAAGGGGCAGAGACATGGAGAGACAGTAGACAAATATATATAAGCTCGCACTCAAGGCCTGTCAAGCGCGTTGGGTTGTGCCGCTGTCTGGTAGGTATCTGCCAAGCAGATGTGGTGTAGCGTATATGGATATGTCCGAATGCAATGACGCCTCCTTGAGAAACCGAAACTGAGACTGTAACTTCTTATTCTTCTTCTTTAACAGCAGACTACAATTTAAACACAATCCTCTCTCCTCCTCCTCCTCCTCCTCCTCCCCTCTTTCTTCTTCTTCTTCTTCTTCTTCTTCTTCTTCTTCTTTTTTAACTTTCATCTTGGTAAAAGCCATTCCTATGTAAGTTCGCAAAACAAAACAAAAATGCCGTTGAAATATCGAGGTGCCAATTTGTTGCTAGAGACTGATGTTAAAACATACAGATAGAGACAGACTAGATGAGAGAGAGAGAGAGAGAGAGAGAGAGAGAGAGAGGCACAAAGGGACGGAGACTTGGAGAGACAGAGAGATGCAAAGAGGGGGGGGGGGGGGGGAGCTCACTAAAAAATACAGATGTAACTGGTTTGATATGAGACAGAGACAGGCAGACAGACAGGGACAGAGGGACAGGCAGACAGACAGAGACAGAGGGACAGACAGAGACAGACGGACAGACAGAGACAGAGGGACAGGCAGGCAGAGGGACAGACAGAGACAGAGGGACAGGCAGACAGACAGAGGGACAGGCAGAGACAGACAGACAGACAGAGACAGAGGGACAGGCAGAGACAGACAGACAGAGACAGAGGGACAGGCAGACAGACAGAGACAGAGGGACAGGCAGACAGACAGGGACAGAGGGACAGACAGAGACAAAAGGGACAGACAGAGACAGAGGGACAGACAGAGACAGAAGGGACAGACAGAGACAGAAGGGACAGGCAGACACAGAGACAGACGGACAGACAGACAGACAGAGACAGAGGGACAGACAGAGACAGAGGGACAGGCAGACAGACAGATACAGAGGGACAGACAGACACAGAGACAGACGGACAGACAGAGACAGACGGACAGACAGACAGACAGAGACAGAGGGACAGACAGAGACAGAGGGACAGGCAGACAG
>NC_134898.1:13585018-13587518 GCF_041734735.1 Babylonia areolata | reverse complement strand
GTGTGTGTGAAGTAATGCCTCATGTCAAGGAAGATGCGGGAAGTGACCTTTGCTTTTACTTTTTCTTCTTCTTCTTCTTCTTCAGTGAAATCCAGGAGAAGAAGACTGATGAGAAGGGTGAGGGAGGGGGTTGGAAGGGGATCGAGGGAGCACAGAGAGAGAGAGAGGGTGGGGGAGGGGGCATGGTGGATGGAGACAGACAGAGACAGGTCAAGAGGATGGGAGTGACGAGAAGAAGACAGACGGAAAAACGAGAGAGGGAAAGAGAGAGAACCGGAGACAGAGAGACAGAGGGAGAGAGACAGAGAGACAGACAGATACAGAGAAACAGAGGGAGAGAGAGAGAGAGTGAAGGTGGGGAGCCGCAAGTAGAGAGAGAGAGAGAGAGTAGGGGTGATGAGCCGCGAGTAGAGAGAGAGAGGGAAAGAGAGAGAACCGGAGACAGAGAGACAGACAGATACAGAGAAACAGAGGGAGAGAGAGAGTGGGGGTGAGGAGCCGCAAGTAGAGAGAGAGAGAGAGAGAGAGAGAGAGAGTAGCGTAGTACATAACAGGCAAACAAACAGTTCCAGTATTTGTATGAGAAGGTTCAGAAGAGAGAGAGAGAGGAATGCAGAGAGTACGAAGAAAGAAAGAGAGAGAGACAGGGGTACAGAGAGAGAGAAGAGAGACAAAGACACACACACACACACACACACACACACACACACACACACACACACACACACACGGGAACTGACAACACTTCGCCATTCCCTCCACCAAGTCTAAAACCCCCATCCACCCCCAACCCCCAACCCCTCACCCCCTACCCCACACCCAGACCCATTCCTCACCCCCCTTCATCTCCTTTTCCTCGCCTCCACTACAACAAAGAAAAACAAAGATGAGGTTACAACCTCTGATACCCATCTCCAAGATGCACTCCCCGCGCTCGCTCAGAACAGGAAGCGGGGGTGAGGGAGTGGGGGAGGGGGGGGGTGCGGGGACGTGGGTGGGGATGGGGGGGTTGGCTGCGGAGGGGGGAGATAACCAAAGCAAAAGGATTCCCAAACTAGCAGAAAAAAGTTGTCTGAACTTGGTTGTCAGCGTCGTCTCACCTTTTTCACCTTTCATCTTTCACCTTCCATCCCCCAGTGTGATGAACGGGAGAGAGTTAAGACTCCTCTTCCACCCCCTACCCCCCGCACACCCCACCCCCACTCCCTAACTTTCCAACCCGCTGGGAGTAGTGGCCCAGTACTAATAATGCACCCGACTCGAAATCGAGTCTCCGTGACGTGTGCAATCGCTGAGTGGTTAAAGCGTTGGACTTTCAAACTGAGGGTCCCGGGGTTCCAATCTCGATGACGGCGCCTGGTGGGTAAAGGGTGGAGATTTATTTTTACCCCGATCTCCTAGGTCAGCATATTATGTTATGTGCAGACCTGCTAGTGTCTGAACCGCCTTCGTGTGTATTCGTATGCCAGGAGTTCAAATACAGCACGTTAACTCTCTCCATACGAACGGCGAAAGATACGACGTTAACAGCGTTTCACCCCAGTTACCATCATCAAAATATTGCAAGCGGAAGGCTCTTATACTGAAGAGGTGAATGTTGACAAAGGATACCACAATTCTGACGACGGAAGCTAAAGCTTGGGTCATTCAGACACCCACTGGACATCCGAGGGGTCTGTGTAGAGGAGAAGAGAGGACTGGCCGTACTGAGTGAGTTAAAGATCTTGTAATCCATGTCAGCGTTCGGTGGGTTATGGAAACAAGAACATACCCAAGCATGCACAGCCCAGAAAACGGAGTGTGGCTGCCTACATGGCGGGGTTAAAAACGGTCAAACACGTTAAAGACCCACTCGTGTACATACGAGTGAACGTGGAAGCTGCAGACCACGAACGAAGAAAAAGAAGCGAGTGTTCACCCACGGGTTCGAATCCCCTTTACGGACCGTGATGTTTACACACACATCCCTCCCCCCCCCCCCTCCCCCCTTTTCCACTAGACCATGAATGGTGTTCTGGGTAGCTAGTTTTTTTCTGATGAAACGATACACCGAGGATTCAAATCAAATCAAATCAAATCAAAAACACTTTATTACTCCACATGGAAATTAAGTTGTGCAATCACAGGCTCATTGTAAACACTGGCATAAAATCATGTGCAACATCAGAAGAGATTAAAACTAGTCAATAGCTGACGATATACTAACCCCCCCACACACATACTCATGTTAAGAGTATTGCACAACAATGTTAACAAATGAAAACATCCAACAAAAAAGGGTATAGATTACTAAAAATGACATGCGCGCACGCACGCACGCACACACACACACACACACACACACACACACACACACACACACACGTTAAGACCATAAGGTATTGTACAATAATACATAAATAAAAACATCGCTTGCTAAGTGGACGCGTTACCTCTAGGCCATCACTCCATTACGGATCTTTAACGTACGTATCCGTTTTTCAGTATGTGTAAACACAAT
>NC_134898.1:13577518-13580018 GCF_041734735.1 Babylonia areolata | reverse complement strand
GAGGAGATGAATTCAATCATGCCACGTGCTGCTGAACATATTTATAGGTCAGACAAAGAGGGAATGAGAGAGAGCGAGAGAGACAAACAGACAGACAGACACAAAGACAGACAGACAGACACAGAGAGAAACGAAACGTTTTATTCAAGGCCAAAGCTCCTTTCTGAAGGGGTGTGACACATGCACATTGAAATACAAGAATCATAACAGTCATACTAAATGTGGAGTGATGGCCTAGAGGTAACGCGTCCGCCTAGGAAGCGAGAGAATCTGAGCGCGCTGGTTCGAATCACGGCTCAGCCGCCAATATTTTCTCCCCCTGTACTAGACCTTGAGTGGTGGTCTGGACGCTAGTCATTCGGATGAGACGATAAACCGAGGTGCAGCATGCACATAGCGCACGTAAAAGAACCCACGGCAACAAAAGGGTTGTTCCTGGCAAAATTCTGTAGAAAAATCTATTTCGATTAGAAAAACAAATAAAACTGCACGCAGGAAAAAATACATAAAAAGGGTGGCGCTGTAGTGTAGCGACGCGCTCTCTCACTGGGGAGAGCAGCCCGAATTTCACACAGAGAAATCTGTTGTGATAAAAAGAAATACAAATACAAATACCACAGCAACATACTTTGTAAACCATGAATTGGACACAAAGTCGAACTAATTACAACAGCAATATACCACACATGTCATAAAATACGCTGACCAGAAAAAAAAAAAATACAGAGAGACAGAGACAGATAGACAGAGAGAGAGGCAGAGACAGAGAGAGTGAGAGAGAGTGAGAGAAAGAGAAAAACTATTAAAAAAAAACTGTAAACCTCAGGAAAGTTTTTTTAGCTTTATGAGAACACATAGGCCTGCACATGAAACCGGAGGTATTTCTTTTTTCTTTTTTTCTTTTTTTTTAAGATAATAAATAAAAGGGGAAAAAACGATGGAGAGAGAATGTTGGAGAAGAGATGGAGAAAAGGAGGGAACTATAAATAGGAACAGTAATTGGAGACTTTGGAAACAACAGTATTCGACCCAATTTCGTTTGCAGGAAACTGATGTTCGCAAAGTCATTAATCGTAACAAGAACCTCTGATATTTAATAGAAATTGATTTGCAAAAAAAAAAAAAAAAAAAAAGTGTTGTCCCTGGCAAAAATCATTTTGATAGTAAAACAATAAAACAAACACACTCTCAGACCTCAAAAAAAATAAATGAATAGATGACCGAATTTCACACAGAGAAATCTGTGGTGACGAAACACAACACAATGCAATACAATATAACATCATATAATTCAATTCACTTCAATACAATACAATACAATACAATACAATACAATACAATACAATACAGCGCCTTTCGACGGATGAAGAGCTTGAAATTTTCTGCTTGAAGTCGATCGGTTTTTCTTGTTGTTTTAGTTTGTTTTTTGTTGTTATTTTGTTGTTGTTGTTGTTGTTTGTTCTTGTTTTGGGGGGGCGGGGGTTGTTTTATGTTGTTGTGTGTGCTTTGTTTTGTTTTTTATTGTTTTGTTTTTTGGTGTGTGTGTGTGTTTGTTGTTTTTGTTTGATTTTTTTCTCTTTTGTTTTTTTTTTGGGGGGGGATTATTTAGGGGTGGGGGGGTCCCTATTTCCCCGCCATCTCTCGTCACAACACCAAAGTGAATGGGGTCAGAGCGACCCGGTGATTAAGATGGACGTACTGTTCTGTCTGTCTCTGTGTCTCTCCCTCTGTCTCTGCCTGCCTGTCTATCTGTCTCTCCCTGTCTCTATCTGTCTGTCTCTGTCTCTCTATCTCTCTCCCCTCTCTTGAACATCAATGGACAGTTTATTCCGCAAATATACCGACCGTTAACAGGCTTGTTGATGCAAGCTTTCTTGTGTTTGTTTCACAACTAAACAAGAACGATTGAATGGCGCAAGGGATAATAACAGTTTTGTGTTATTGATACGTCGATTTTCCTCGCACCTTTTATTTGGGTCCGCGGCCTTTATGAATAAAATATCTAAATGACCTCTCTCTCTCCCTCTCTCTCTCTCTCTCTCTCTCTCTCTCTCTCTCATTCACTCTCGCTGTCTCTCTCTCACTCTCTCTCTCACACACACACTCTCTCTCTCACTCTCTCTCTCTATCACTCTCTCTGATTCACTCTCTCTCTCACTCTTTCTCTCTCACTCTCATTCACTATCGTTCTCTCTCTCTCTCTCTCTCTCTCTCTCTCTCTCTCTCTCTTTCCTTCTCGCTCGCTCTCCCTCACTCTCTCTCTCTCATTCACTCTCGCTGTCTATCTCTCTTTCTCACTCTCTCACTCTCTCTCTCTCTCATACTCTCTCACTCATTCACTCTTACTGTCTCTCTCTCTCTTTCTCACTCTCTCTCCCTCACTCTCTCTCATTCACTCTCTCTCTCTCCCTCTCTCTCTCATTCACTCTCGCTCTCTCTCTCTCTCTCTCTCTCTCTCTCTCTCATTCACTTTCGCTGTCTGTCTCTCTCTTTCTCCCTC
>NC_134898.1:13537518-13540018 GCF_041734735.1 Babylonia areolata | reverse complement strand
CCACTGTCGTGAACAGAAAGAGGGATAGTGGAGTGCTTGGAAAGAGAGGTAATGCTTTTTATGCGAATTGCAAATCTGATAACGATTTCTGCGGGGAACATATGTATGGGTCATGAGTGCTTGGAAAGAGAGATAATGCCTCTTATGTGAACTGCAGATCTAAAGATTTTTTGAATATTGATTTACTTGATAACGATTTTCTGGAGAGAAAAAATGTGTGGGTCGCCTACTTAGATAATAAAACGCTAACAGGGATCTCTGAGATTAAACGTGACGGTTTTCATTTTCACCTTCAGTTCGATAACTCCATAAGTGGGGTGAAGGCCTAGAGGTAACACATCCGCCTAGGAAGCGAGAAAATCTGAGCGCGCTGACTCGAATCACGGCTCAGCTGCCGATATTTTCTCCCCCTCCACTAGACCTTATGTGGTGGTTTGGACATTAGTCATTCGGATGAGACGATAAACCGAGGCCCCGTGTGCAGCATGCACTTAGCGCACGTAAAAGAACCCACGGCAACAAAAGGGTTGTTCCTGGCAAAATTCTGTAAAAAATATATATAAATCCACTTCGATAGGAAAAACAAATGAAACTGCATGCAGAAAAAAATCTTTTTTTTTTAAATAGGTGGCGCTGTAGTGTAGCGACGTGCTCTCCCTGGGGAGAGCAGCCTGAATTTCACACAGAGAAATCTGTTGTGATAAAAAAGAAATACAACTACAAATATATAAAAACAGTGTGCGATGCTTTCAAAGCTGGACTGATCATGGCATCGACCAAATAAGAGACATAATTAACCCCCAGGGAAAGCTGACTGTGAAAACCGACTGTTATCTCTTGTAGCGCAGGATATAATCGGACAACACAGAGTTAGTGTTTGTTCCAGTATAAAGCTTTGGTAAACTTCACATCCCTAGTCAGTTGGATCCAGTGAATCCATGCAGGTGTAATAGAAACAGGCACGTGGTCTTGTGAAGCCAGCCTCAGCCAAAGAAGGGAAAGCCCAAGCGAATAAGGAAACGCCTGCACACACACACAAAGAATTAACCACCCTTACTGCCTTCTCTTTAGAGGAGAAGATCTGGCTTAAATACTGAACAGGCAAAACTGGTCTGGAGCAAATGACATCACCAACAAAATCAAGGCTTAGAGAACAACACGAAAATATTATACATTTATCCCACGAACATTGTTAAACAAACCAAAAAAAGCAAAAGAAATTAACAAATGCTCATACTTTATTGCGCAGTTCTTCTGTGAGCGTCCGACCGTGTGTCGGGTTTTTTTTGTTTTTGTTTTGTTTTGTTTTTTGTTTGTTTGTTTTTGTTTTGTTTTGTTTTTGTTTTTGTTTTGTTTGTTTGTTTTTGTTTTGTTTTTGTTTTTAAATTTGTTGATGGAAAATATTCTCAGAAACAAAAGTTAACACAACAGTAATGTCAAACATAAGATGAGATATAATATTTAGCATAAATAATCCCAATATTCCCAACGAACATTATAAGTATATCAGTTATTAAATTATATTATTAAGTAAATAGTGAAAAAAAAAAAACAAAAAAAAAACCGGTCATACACGTAAAATGTCACATGCCTGTCAGAGTGTGTATGTGTGCCTGTCAGAAATCTGATCGAATGACACAGGAAACGAATGATGAGCGCCCAATGGCAACCGTCAGTTGGCTCTACCCAGGTAGGCAGCCTGTTGTGCAAATGACCCCGAGTTTGTAAATCGCTTAGAGCTTGGTCTCCAGCTGAGGATAGGCCCTATATAAGTATCCATATCATCATCATCATCATCATCATCATAATCTTATCAAAAACATTTGGTAAAATGTATATCAGCAACTTTAAAAAATGAAACTAAATCAGCTCCTTCCCTTCACCTTATTCTTGAGAAACGGTTTGGCATCAGAAGCTTATTAAATTGAAACTGATGTTTTATATCATCTTATTGTTTGAAAGCTGTGTTTCATGAAAAACCGGTATCCATATCATCATCGTCGTCATATTTTCTCCGTGAAAACAAAATTATTAACATAAAATAGAGGAAGGGTGAGTGAATAAAAGATGAACATACATTACAAAACTAACCCACGCTAGAGCTTTTTTCTTTCTTTCTTTCTTTTTTTTTTTAATCCGGACATGCACACCCATTTGTTAAGATTAAAAAACTAAAAACTGCAAAATCAGTGTGAAATCTGTATGAAAACACACTGACAGAGGAATGTGTGAAAATGGGGCAGGGGAAGAAACACCTCTCTTCAAAAAGAAAGCCGCACACGTTCATCACGATCATGCACACACTTAGACTGACCTCGTGTGCCCGTTGCTCTGTTTTGTTGTTTTGCTTGTTTTTTTTGTTTTTTGACTCACTTGTGTAAACAAAGTGAGTCTATGTTTTAACCCGGTGTTCGGTTGTCTGTGTGTGTGTGTGTGTGTGTGTGTGTGTGTGTGTGTGTCCGTGGTAAACTTTAATATTGACATTTTCTCTGCAAATACT
>NC_134898.1:13502518-13515018 GCF_041734735.1 Babylonia areolata | reverse complement strand
TTCTTTTTTTCTTTTTTTGTAGGGGCGGGGGGGGGGGGGGTGGCCGTGAGAAGTGGCACTATATACATAGATATTTTCATATTTGAAAACATACAGCCCTAGGAAAAAAATATCGTTTTCCATGCGCACATGCTCCGAATATATGAACATACACACACACATCCACACACACACATACGCACGCACGCACGCACGCACGCACGCACACACACACACACACACACACACACACACACACACACACACAGGGAGAGAGATTTAAAAGCATTGTTTCGCGATTATTACTGTGCTGTGGTGCGGTGTGGTGTGGTGTGTGCGTGTGTGGTTGTGTAACTCAAGGGACGACATGTCTGTCAATGCTAGCAGACCATATTCATTCGTGTTTAATGGCCAGGACGGAGATACAGGCCTTGAACGTTGTGTATAATCTGAGCGCGCTGGTTCCAATCACCGCTCAGCCGCCGATATTTTCTCCCCCTCCACTAGACCTTGAGTGCTGGTCTGGACGCTAGTCATTCGGATGAGACGATAAACCGAGGTCCCGTGTGCAGCACGCACTTAGCGCACGTAAAGGAACCCACGGCAACAAAAGGGTTGTTTCTGGCAAATCTCTGTAGAAAAATCCACGTCAATAGGAAAAACAAATAAAACTGCACGCAGAAAAAATAGAAAAAAATGGGTGGCGCTGTAGTATAGCGACGCGCTCTCCCTTGGGAGAGCAGCCCGAATTT
The DNA here is from genome assembly GCF_041734735.1 of Babylonia areolata. Lineage (NCBI taxonomy): Eukaryota > Metazoa > Mollusca > Gastropoda > Neogastropoda > Buccinidae > Babylonia > Babylonia areolata. The sequence goes on along the minus strand of NC_134898.1, from coordinate 13,514,287 downwards.
CACACAGAGAAATCTGTTGTGATAAAAAGAAATACAAAATACAAAAAATAAAGGTGATCTGACCTGCAATGTTGTGCTTAGAAAATGAACGTTCACCGGAAGGGTAATAAAAGCGCAGGATTGTGAAGAGAAAAAAAAAACAAAAGAAAAAAAAAAGATTATTGCCCTGTCGTGCAGTCTTAGGCCACCACACATCTGGATAACCCTCGCCTTCATTATCATTATTAAATAAAGAAGAACGTCCTTGATCGTATGGTCCTGAATTCTCTATTCTCATGCTGACATCACTAAATTTCTGCTTTTCTTTCCATGTTCTCAATGTTGTCCTCTGGCAAAATTCTGTGGCTATCCACCCACTCTGAGAGGTACATAGATATGATAAAAGCATGCACTCAATGCCTAAGTACGATGGGTTATACACTGATCCCTATGAATGAAAAAGTAGCGTTGTTTGGTACAACGAAAATGGATATCCCAGATCATGAAAAGAGGAAAAAAAATCAACACGACTCTGTTGATAGCAAAACTGCCTATTTCTAAATTCAGATATGGTAAGTGTAAGAATCTGTATCTTATCTTTGAAACCGAGCTCAAATTACGTAAGATGTGATCTATGTCTACCAAGATACCTGAGCACTTATACGGATCCATAAAAAAACTCAAGTGGTCAATTTAAATGTGTACATTTAAAGACGTTCCGTAAAGCTAATGCCTCCAGAGAGAGAGAGAGAGAGAAAGAGAGAGAGAGAATGAGATCGTGTCTACCTCGCCTCTTTTAGACATTGTGCACGAAACTACCCTGTATGTGATTTTATATGTTGCATGATCTTGACAATGTTTGAGCATGACAATGGTTAGAAGACAGATTACAGGGGGAAGAAAGAGAGAGAGAGAGAGAGAGAGAGAGAGAGAGAGAGAGAGAGAGAGAAGAATAAAGAGATGAGAGAAGAAGAAAAAAAGAAAGAGAAAGAAAAGACAAAAGAAAGGAGAAAAATGATGATGGAAGGAACGAAAAGAAAGAAAAAAAGAAAAAAGAGAGAGAGAACAAACAAAAAAAAGTGGGAAAGAACCTTCCAAGGATGCTGAGACTATCCTGCTCATTTGCAGAAATTTTGCGCATCCACTGATTTCTCCTAAAAAAATTTTTAAAAAGTACGATGGGTTATGCTGTTGGTTAGGCATCTGCTCGGCAGATGTGGTGTAGCGTATATGGATTTGACCAAGCGCAGTGACGCCTCCTTAATCAAGAAACTGAAACTGAAAATACCCCGAAAGGCCTGCCGAGCGTGCGTTTGGTTTCATTGTTGGTCAGGTGCATGCTACTTTTGTTTTTCTTTAAGCAAATGTGATGTAGCGTGTATGGATCAGTCCGTACGCTTCGACACCTCCTATTGACGGGCACAATGATGGAGTCTCCCGTCGGACCGACGGATGAATAGGCAGGCAGGCTTATCTGTCGGTGTGTGTCCTCATATAGAAGAAGAGGCCGATTCTGGACGCGCAGCACTTCCCACAGGTGTTGCAAGGGAAAATGTCTCCAGAAATTGAGCCCTTTATAGCCAGCGTTCTCTCGTTTTCAAATGTCATTATGCCACCAAAACACAGCATTCTCCAGCGAGAGCGGTCAAGGGCATCCGTTTCCCAGGAAGCGATAGCCTGGTGACTTTTTTTTAGTGAGGAGGAGTTGTGCAGTCCTTTCCCCCACTCTCTCGCCTACCGACGCTCACAGTCCCACAGGTGCAGATACTGCCACGTGTAGGACGGCCTCGGCAGGTGCAGGTTTTTTCTTCGGAGCTTCGTTTCCTAGGAGGACTTCCAGCCAAGGATAAGAGCTCCCCCTTTCCATTGTTCATCCTCTTCCGCCTTCACAGCCGTTGGGAAAGGTTTCCTCCTCCGCCTGGTCCGTCGTTGGGAGACTTCACATGTGGCAGGTAGTACTGGGTTACATGGTACCAGTAGCAAGGGCTATGCCCCTGACCTGACTTCGGGCGCAATAGCCGAGTGGTTAGAGCGTTGGACTTTCAATCTGAGGGTCCCGTGTTCGAATCTCGGTAACGGCGCCTATTTTTCCGAGCTCCCAGGTCAACATAATTATGTGCAGACCTGCTTAGTGCCTGAACCCCCTTTCGTGTGTATACACAAGCAGAAGATCAAATACGCACGTTAAAGAACCTGTAATCCATGTAAGCGTTCGGTGGGTTATGGAAACAAGAACATATCAGGCATGCACACTCCCGAGATCGGAGTATGGGTGCCTACATGGCGGGGTTAAAAAACGGTCATGCACGTAAAAAGCCCACTCGTGTGATATACGAGTGAATGTGGGAATTGCAGTCCACGATCGAAGAAGAAGAAGACACCTTTTTGAAACCAAAGCCTACCGTGTCAATGTCTGTGTCTATGTCTGTGTCTGTGTCTGTGCCTGTGTCTGTGCCTGTCTGTGTGCCTGTGTGTGTGCCTGTGTCTGTGCCTGTGCCTGTGTCTGTGCCTGTGCCTGTGTCTGTGCCTGTGCCTGTGTGTGTGCCTGTGTCTGTGTGTGTGTCTGTGTCTGTGTCTGTGCCTGTGCCTGTGCCTGTGTGTGTGTCTGTGTCTGTGCCTGTGCCTGTGTCTGTGTCTGTGCCTGTGTCTGTGTGTGTGCCTGTGTCTGTGCCTGTGCCTGTGTCTGTGCCTGTGTCTGTGTGTGTGCCTGTGTCTGTGTCTGTGCTGCTTCCCTGCCCTTGCTGAGGAGCTCGGTGTCGGCAGATTCATGTGAACTGTCGGCGGATGCCCTCTGTGACGGGACGGTCACAATTCCGAAGGGGATCCTCCTGACTGGCTCGGTGTGTCTGGCACCCGCCGTCACTGAGAGATTATATGTCGACGATAAGAGACTCGGTAGGTCAGCCAGCACCCCCCCAGATAGTGTAGATGAAGCTGGCTGGCTGGCTGGCTGGCTGGCTGGCTGGCAACAACGAATGAAAAGAAAGGCTTGGTTAGTTGTAAAGAGAGAGAGAGAGAGAGAGAGAGAGAAAGAAAAGGAAAAAACAGGAGAAAGAAAGAAATAAACAGATTTCAGTTTGGTTTGTTTTTTGAGGTGGGTTTTTTTTTTTTTTTGTTTTTTTTTTTGTTGTTTTTTTTAGGGGGGGGGGGGGGGAGGCGCTGTTTGGTGGTGGTTGTTGTTTTTTCTTTTTTCTTTTTTCTGTCTTCTTTTATTCTTTTATTTTTCGTGGAGGAGGGGTGGGGGTTCAAACTGGGTGACCAGGGTATCAGCCTCTGACAGTGACAGTACCATCTCCAACACATTGAAGACCCGTTCTCTCTCTCTATATATATATATACATATATACATATGTTTTGTATAACCCATTCCCGTTTACGATCTTTTCACACAAAAAAACTTTCTTCTTTTTTCTTTTTTCTTTTTTTCTTTTTTTTATCATTTTATTAGTATTACTATTATTATTACTACTACCTTTTTCTATATTATAATTATTATTCATTTATTTATTTATTTATGTAAGCTTATCTATTATTTATTCCCCCGGTTTTTTTGGGTTTTTTTTGTTTTTTGTTGTTGTTTTTTTTGTTTTTTTGTTTGTTTTTTCTCAAGGCCTGACTAAGCGCGTTGGGTTACGCTGCTGGTCAGGCATCTGCTTGGCAGATGTGGTGTAGCGTATATGGTTTGTCCGAACGCAGTGACGCCTCCTTGAGCAACTGAAACTGAAACTGAAACTGAAACTCACACAAAAAAACAGTAAAAGAAGGGAGGGGGGGCAGGGGAGGTGAGGGGAGGGGAGGGGGCGGGCCGCGAACAGACGGACGTTCGACCAGACAGAAAGGCAGAGAGACAAGCAGACAGACACAAACATGGATAAAGAGATAGTATAGAGGAGACGGACAGAGGGTTGGTTGATGGTTTTTTTTGCTTGGTTGATTAGCTGACTTGTGTTGTGTGTGTGTGTGTGTGTGTGTGTGTGTGTGTGTGTGTGTGTTTGTGTGTGTGTGTGTGTGTGTGTGTCGTTTGTGTGTGTGTGTGTGTGTGTGCGTTTCTGTATATGTGTGTGTGTGTTTGTGTGTGCGTGTGTGTGTGCGTGCGTTTCTCTGTGCGTGTGTGTGTGAATGCGATCATATGAACGCATACCTACTGACCCAACTCCAGACTCACCCTGCAAGCTAAAAAAAAAAAAAAAAAAAAAAGCCTACACCACCTCATTTGCCTACTCATTTACATATTGTTCAGTGACGTGTGCATGCACATAGCGAACTGGACGTACGTACCACATTGTAAGCTGGAGGATTTAATGTCATTGCCTAAACCTACTTTATCTTGTTTTCATATACTCGTCCTTTCGCAAGCACGAGAACACCTATTTTATGACATAGTCCCTGACCCGCATTCCAGATAATTTATACTATGCAAACTTGCAAAAGAGCTGGCTGGTGTTGCCTCATTTGTATATTGATCAGTGACCTGTGGTGGTAGATTGTGAACTGGAGGCCCGAAAGTCTGTGTGGAGGGATTATTTACTTTGGATGGTATCAAATAACAAGTTATCTCATTTCGTGTTTGTTTTTGTTTTCCTAACACTTTTTCTTTCTTTCTTTCTTTCTTTCTTTCTTTCTTTCTTTCTTTCTTTATTTCATTCTTTTCTCTATTGATCTACTTTCTTTTCTTTGAAGAGGTAAGGTGGAAGAAAGACAAAGACAGAAGAAGAAGAAGAGAGAGAGAGAGAGAGAGAGAGAGAGAGAGAGAGAGAGAACTGACAACTACAAACGTTAAAACTTTCATCAACAACAGACAGGTAAAGAAAAGTTACATTTATCACTTTCTCAAACGACCCTCAAAATAAAACATTTCTTTCCAGCCCTCAGTTACCCACGATTTATCTTCCTTTACCCCATGTTAATTTTTTTTTTTTTTAAACCCGTAAAATGACCGAACTAAATATTTGAAGACAACGAAAGAAAGAAGAGAGAGTGAAACCAAACACACGAATAACGTGGAGTAATGGCCTAGGGGTAACGCGTCCGCTTAGGAAGCGAGAGAATCTGAGCGCGCTGGTTTTAATCACGGCTCAGCCGCCGATATTTTCTTCCCCTCCACTAGACCTTGAGTGGTGGTCTGGACCCTAGTCATTCGGATGAGACGATAAACCGAGATCCCGTGTGCTAGCATGCACTTTGCGCACGTAAAAAAAACCCACGGCAACAAAAGGGTTGTTCCTGGCAAAATTCTGTAGAAAAATCCACTCCGATAGGAAAAAAACACAAAAACTACATGCAGGAAAAAATACAAAAATAAAGGGTGGCGCTGTAGTGTAGCGACGCGCTTTCTCTGGAGAGAGCAGCCCGAATTTCATACAGAGAAATCTGTTGTGATAAAAAAGAGAGAGAGAGAGAGATACGATACGATACGATACGATACGATACGATACGATACAATAACATCAATCAGTTTCGGACCAGCTTACAAGTATATATATCAGCATCTGACAATACTCTCTCCGACACTGTCAAGACAACGTCAGTAATCCGCATGTGACGTCGGATTCATCATCAATGAGACGTCAAAGCGAACGGACCGCTCCATATAATTACACAACACAACATCTATTATATTATAAGCGGCTACTCAAAAAAGGAAAATCAATCAGCCAGGACGAATCACATCCAGCTTTCGGGATTTTCGAGATGCTCCCCTCTTGTCGACGGTACAGAAGTATAAGGACGAAAACCAATCGCTTCGCCAATTGCTTTTTCCCCGAAAGCAGTCAATGCCCTGTCTCTCGAACAAATCCAGTATGATAACTAGAACTGTGCAATCAACCATCTACCTGAAGCCCCGTCCACATGTAATATGCGGCTTCTGTTCAAACGTGTGTGTGTGTGTGTGTGTGTGTGTGTGTGTGTGTGTGTGTGTGTGTGTGTGTGTGTGTGTGTGCAGTGCGTGCATGTGTGAGTATGCACAAGTTTTTATATTGATATATGCACTTGTATATATTCTAATTTCTACTGTGTCTGTGTTTGTGTATGATTTTAGATTTATGTTCGTACCTTGTTATGCACTATCCCCCCCACCCCCCACCCACCCAATATTCCTTGTGACCCCGGTACACTTGGTAATAAAGACATAATATATTGTATTCTATTCTATTCCATTTTATTTTATTCTGTTCTATTCTATTCTATTCTATTCTATTCTATCTGCTTTGATGCTTTGAAAGAAAAGTACCAAAAAAAAAGACCTGGTCCGTGTTGCACGAGGCGATTTTTGCAGCCCTGAAAAATTTGCTTTGAGTGGATTGTTTTTGTTGTTTATAGTCCAGCCGACCGCACAGGGCCATCTCAAGACTGTGCTTTTGAGTTAAGAATGTTCTAAAGTCTACAGAATAAACCGTAGAGTTTGGAACATTCTTAAGGATTAACCGTGGAATTTGGAACATTTTTAAGGATTAACGGTGGAAATTGGAACATTCTTAAGGATAACCGTGGAGTTTGGATTATTCTTAAGGATTAACCGTGGAGATTCGAACATTCTTAAGGATTAACCGTGGAGATTGGAACATTCTTAAGGATTAACCGTGGAGTTTGGAACATTCTTAAGGATTAACCGTGGAGTTTGGAACATTCTTAAGGATTAACCGTGGAGATTGGAACATTCTTAAGGATTAACCGTGGAGATTGGAACATTCTTTACGATAAGGAAACTTAGCGTTGCTAAGTTCGGCCATGGCTACCTATCCCTGAAAGCAGATGTCTGACTTTTCGCATTAACTCAACGTAATCTGCTTGGCAAATGTGCTGTAGCGTATATGGATTTGGCCGAACGCAGTGGCGCCTCCCCTGAGCTGCTGATACTGATCCTGATACTGGTCAGGCCAATCAGAGTGGTGCCCAGCTAAAAACACCCCAAAGCCAAGCACTCGCTAATGGTCTGCTAATCTGTCTTTAATGGCTTCCACCCTGGTCAGGGGTCAGGGGTCAAAGTGGTGGTGAAGGGGACACATCGTCGGTCAAGTCAGCGGGACAATCTTTTTTCTTCTTCTTCTTCTTTTCTGTTCTTTTTTTTTCTAACATTTTACAACTCAGTATAACACTGCAATACACTGCCTCCGCAGACTTACCCTTTAATACACTACACACTTACACACCCACACATGCTTTGAGGGAAAGAGAAATGAGAGCTCAAAGGGGGTAGGGGGGGGAGGGGAAGAGACAGAGGGATCCTGGAAGAAGGAGAAAGATGATGATAATAATAATAATGATAGCATTTATATAGCGCTGAATCCTGTGCAGAGACAAATCAAAGCGCTTTCACACCAGTCATTCACACGCATGCATAACTCTAAAACTGAAGACAAGGAAGAGGCAGGGGAGGGAGGCTACCTTGTGAAGAGGTGGGGTTTTAAGGCCAGACTTGAAACAGCTGAGTGCGCGGAGACGTGACGAAGCGAAAGAGGAAGTTCATTCCAAATGCAAGGTCCAGAGACAGAGAAAGAACGGCGTCCAACAGTAGAGCGTTTGAATCTGGGAATAATAATAATAATAATAATAATGGTATTTGTATAGCGCTAAATCTTGTGCATAAACAAATCAAAGCGCTTTCGCACCAGTCATTCTCACGCAAGCATAACTCTAAAACTGAAAAAAACTAAAAAGACAAGGAAGAGGCAGGGAAGGGAGGCTACTTTGGGAAGAGGTGGGTTTTAAGGCCAGACTTGAAAGAGCTGAGTGTGGAGACTTGACGAAGCGAAAGAGGAAGTTCATTCCAATTGCAAGGTCCAGAGACAGAGAAAGAACGGTGGCCAACAGTCGAGAGTTTGAATCTGGGTATATGTAAGTGGAGTGGATCCGAAGCTGATCGTAGTGAGCGAGATGGAGTGTAGAGGTGAAGGCAGGCACAGAGATAGGAAGGGGCTAATTTGTGAATACATTTGTAGCATAGAGTGCTGATCTTGTACTTTATTCGGTGTGAGACAGGGAGCCAGTGGAGATGTTGCAAAAGAGGAGTGGTGTGCTCAGATCTTTTCTTTCTGAGGACGAGTCGGGCAGCAGAATTTTGTATGCGCTGAAGGGACTGAATGGATGAAGCAGGCAAACCAGACAATAGAGAGTTACAGTAGTCAAGGCGAGAGAGAATGAGAGAAACGACAAGTCTAGATGTTGCGTCAGTGGACAGATATTTCCGGATGGAACTGATGCGCCGCAGTTGACAGTAGCAGGATTGACATGTCTGATTGATAAATGTTTGCATGGACAGTGTGTTGTCAAGGACAACGCCGAGGTTCCTGACTGAAGTGGACAGAGGGATGGATGTACTGCCAAGTTTGATTGTATTAGTTGTAATGGAAGAGAGTTTTTGTTTAGTTCCTATGATCATTGCTTCAGTTTTGTCCGCGTTCAATTGTAACTTATTTAGAGTCATCCAATTTTGAATATCCAGGAAGCAGTTAGATGTTTCTTGCAAGAGCGACAACAGTTTTTCAGGTGTATCACTCTTCTGGAGTTGAGTGTCATCAGCGTAAGAATGATGACTGACATTATGGCGGTTGATAATTTCAGCGAGAGGAGCAGTGTACAGTGTGAAGAGCACTGGGCCTAAAACAGATCCCTGTGGGACTCCATGTTCAATTTTAACGGGTTCAGACTGGAAATTATCAACAATGACAGACTGGAATCGATCAGTGAGATACGATTTGAACCAGTTTAGAACAGTGCCGTTGATACCAAATGTATAATGAAGACGGGAAAGAAGGATTGAATGGTCTATCGTGTCAAAGGCGGCTGACAAGTCGAGAAGAGTGAGAAGGGAGATCTGTCCTGAGTCGGACGCTAGCAGTAGGTTATTCAGGATGTGGAGGAGAGTGGTTTCGGTGCTGTGGTCAGCACGATAGGCAGACTGAAATGGGTGGATGAGATTGTTGAAACAAAGGTAAACATAGTGGATCCGAAGCCGATCGCAGAGAGCGAGATGGAGTGTGGAGGTGAAGGCAGCCACAAAGATAGGAAGGGGCAGATTTGTGAATTCATTTATAACATAGAGTGCTGATCTTGTACTTTATTCTGTGTGAGACAGGGAGCGAGAACGAGAGAGAGAGAGAGAGAGAGAGAGAGAGAGAGAGTTCAGCAAACTGGTCTGCAGTTGCTAGTTATTGTTATTACTAACTGCTAATGAAGTGCCCTTATAATGTCCGGCACGGTGCAAAGTTTTATAATGATAATGATGATAATGTAGATTTATATAGCGCCCTTTCTCTAAGAGCTCAGGACGATTCACATGAAAGAAAAATATTACAAGTTACATAAAACATTCATGACCACTCTTTCTCAAAAACCCTTCCCCCTCCCTCCCCTCTCCCCCGCCCCCACTCACACTCTCCCTTTCCCACTCTACATACATCCAAAGTGAGCTTACATGGGTGGTGTTGGAGAACAAGGAAGCTGAGAGTACTTATAGATAGGTTTGAAAAAGATGAGTTTTTTTTAGTGATGAGCGAAAAGCAGAAATAGAATCAGATGCACGGATATGATGAGGCAGGTTGTTCCAGATGTGAGGAGCAGCAAAGAAGAAGAAAGAACGTTCACCATAGGTTCTTGTATTCTCATAAACCTAAAATACCAACAATGCAGTATATAAGTTTTCAGGCAATGCACACACACACACAGGTCACACTTATACTACTACTAACGGAGCAATCTTTTTTTCTGTCTTCAGTGCAGTTTGTAATATTCCTGAGCGCGTTGGATCAATGTTTTCATTCTGCTTGGTCCATCGCTAGTCACGGGGGTCAAAGTTGGGTTGGGGGCGGGGGGGGGGGGGGGGGGGGGGGTGGATTGTTCGGCTGATATCACCAGAGCAAACATAATTATTAAAGCATTCTCTGTGTTTGTATCTGTGTTTTCTGTCTGTGTTGTGTGAATGTCTGTCGATCTCTCTGTCTGTCTCCGTCCCTCTATATATATATCTCCTCTTGTCTGTGTGTCTCTCTGTCTCTCTCTGTCTCTCCCTGTCTCTCCCCCCTCACCTCTCTCTCTCTCTCTCTCTCTCTGTCCATCTGTCTGTGTGTGTGTGTGTGTGTGCGTGCGTGCGTGTGTGTGCGTGTGTGCGTGCGCGCGCGCGCGTGTGTGTGTACGTGCGCGCGCGCGCGCGCGCGTGTGTGTGTGTGTGTGTGTGTAGGCGCGCGCGTGTGTGTGTGTATGTGTGTGCGTGTGTGTGTATTTGCGTGCGTGCCTCTGTAAGTGTGTGTGTGTGTCTGTGTCTGTGTGTGTGTCTGTGTGTGTGTGTCTGTGTGTGTGTGTCTGTGTGTTTGCGTGCGTGCGTGCGTGCGTGTGTGTGTGTGTAAATGTGTGAGTATGTGTGTATATGTGCGTGTGTGTGCGTGTGTGTGTGTGTGTGTGTGCGTGCGTGTGTGCGCGCGTGTATGTGTGTAACTGTGGCACTAAACATGTGTTATAATTAATGACCTTTAAAATAAAGTTTGCTTCTTTGAGCGCTATCACTGTTGTAGTACATTTCACTTCTCTTGGTCCTGCATAATCTTTAGTGAATCTGTGTGTGTGTGTGTGTGTGTGTGTGTGTGTGTGTGTGTGTGTGTGTGTGTGTGTAAAGCTCATCAAACGAAAACAGAAAGAAAGTGCCAAAAAAAAAAAAAGACAGAAAAAAAAAAGAGACGGGGGAAAAAATCTATCTTGTTTTTTCAGACCGGAGTACCATCAGCCTCTGACGATACTCTTCTCAGACACCTTGGAGACCCGCTAATCACGATTTAAACGCCAGAGGAGTGCCCCGCTAATTAACAGGCGGAGAAGCTACTTGGCTGATGTTTGTGCTGATGACGGACCTGTCTTTGATGGCGTCCACCATTGACCAGGTCGGCGTCAGGGGGGGGGGGGGGGGGGGGGGGGGGGCGGGGGGGGGGGGGGGGGGGGTCAGAGGTCAGAGGGTCATAGGGACGGGGAGGGATCACGTGTTCTTGTCTCTCCATGCGTCTGTCTGTCTGTCTCTCTCTCTCTGTCTCTCTCTCTGTGTCTCTGTCTCTCTCTGTCTCTATCTCTGTCTCTCTCTGTCTCTCTCTCTGTCTCTGTCTCTCTCTCTCTCTCTCTCTGTCTGTGTGTGTGTGTGTGTGTGTGTGTGTGTGTGTGTGTGTGTGTGTGTTTCTGTATTCTGTCTCTGTTTATCTTTCGTTCTGTTTGTTTGTCTGTCTGTCTGTCTGTGTATGCATTTCTATGTCTCTCTCTGTATTCTTATGTATCTGTGTGTCTGTGCATGTGTGTCTGTGTGTGTCTCTGTTTCTGTGTGTTTGTGCGCTCTGTGTCATTCCCTTTGTCTTTGCGTGTGTCTCTGTGTCTCTGTGTGTGCTCTGTGTCATTCCCACTGTCTTTGTGTGTGTGTCTGTGTGTGTCTGTGTGTGTCTGTGCGCTCTGTGTCATTCCCTTTGTCTTTGCGTGTGTCTCTGTGTTTCTCTGTGTGCTCTGTGTCATTCCCACTGTCTGTGTGTGTGTGTGTTTCTGTGTGTCTGTGCGCTCTGTGTCATTCCCTTTGTCTTTGCGTGTGTCTCTGTGTTTGTATGTGTGCTCTGTGTCATTCCCACTGTCTTTGTGTGTGTGTCTGTGTGTGTCTGTGCGCTCTGTGTCATTCCCTTTGTCTTTGCGTGTGTCTCTGTGTCTCTCTGTGTGCTCTGTGTCATTCCCACTGTCTTTGTGTGTGTGTCTGTGTGTGTCTGTGCGCTCTGTGTCATTCCCTTTGTCTTTGCGTGTGTCTCTGTGTTTGTATGTGTGCTCTGTGTCATT
>NC_134898.1:13492518-13497518 GCF_041734735.1 Babylonia areolata | reverse complement strand
ACAGCCCTTCGTTGATTGACAAGTATAAATATACGTTAGCAGCATTCAAAGGGTTAGCAGCATTCAAAGGGTTAACATGTGTTTTGAAGTGAGGCGATGCGAAACTGATCTGTGTCATGTCTGTGTGTTTGTGAATCTGTTCGTCTGTCTGTCTGTCTGTGTATTTTACATGCGTTGCATATCTTTACTCCTGCCTGTGTTATTTGTCTCTGAACGTCTGCGCGTGCGTCCGTTTTTGTGCATCTGTGTGTCTGTCTGTGTGTGTGTGTGTTTGTGTGTGTTTGTGTTTGTGTGTGTGTGCGTGCGTATGTGTGTGTGCGTGTATGTGTGTGTGTGTCTGTCTGTCTGTCTGTTTGTCTGTCTGTTTGTGTATCTATTTGTGTGTCTGTGTGTGTTTTCTGTACTTGTGTGTTCACGAGTACAAGCGCTTATGTGTACTGTACGTATGCGCTTCCGATATGGTGTGATGTGACGTGTAGTTGTCTGGGGTTTTTTTGTGAGTCTGTTTGCTTGCGTGCTTGCGTGCGTTTGTGCGCAGCTGCATGCATAATTGTGATTGCTTGCGCGCACATGTGTCTGTAAAACACATGTTTAAAAATGCTCTCTCCAACTCCTGTAGTTAAATCTCGCGATTCGTTCACCTTCAACTTTTTCCCTTTCGAGCAGTCTGTTTGGGAATCGATCTCGTGCTTCCGCAGAGCTTTGGCACCAATAGAATCCAGCGGACAAAATGAAAGCCAATCTTCCTGGGGAAAATCCAACCTCAGCATCTCCCCGCGGACGCTAGGGGGAGGAGGTGGGGGGAGGGGGGGGGAGAGAGGGAGAGGGAAAATCTGTAAATATAGCTCCCCCGGTTGAGATTCCTCAACCGGTCTTTATTGAGCTGAGTCGAACTCAAAATCGGAGATAAATTCAACAAATAACTTCCTGAATAGGTTCCTTCTGGCTGCCGTTTCAATTTGGCCCATCTTCGATTTGGTTTTCTTTGCGGTGTTATGCTTTTCTATACCACCCCTCCCCCATGTGTATTCACTCCACGGAGATGTTCTAGTTTTGTTTTGCTTGTTTTTTGGTAGTTGTTTTTTGTTTGTTGTTTTTTGGGGGGAGGGGGTGGGGATGGGTTTTTTGGGTGGTTTTTTTGTTGTTTTTTTTTTTTGGGGGGGGGGGGGTTGGGGGGGGAGTATTATTATCCGTGATTAGTGTAGTAGCCAGTTTTTCGTGTTGAATCAGTGGCATCATTTTATGAATATGTCTTTTATCCAATTCTTCTTTTATCCAATTATTCTGACAGATAATCACACGTATAGGTTAACCCTTTCACTGCCAGACTCGCATTCATGCAGCAGCTAGGTAGAGGACCCATGTCACTGAAGGGTGATCAGATTATGGGTCTGTTATCCATGAACCTACTGCTCTTTATATTCGGCGGTAGGATAGGTCATATTTTCTACACATCACAGGGTGGAATCCCCAGCTATTCCTAGACACCATATTTCCGTGTTTATAGCATAATTTTGCACTCTGAATTGACTGGCGGTGAAAGGGTTAAATCGGCATGCCGAACAAAACAGACAATCCTTCGTATCAGCTTTTAATGTTAGGTCTTCCAAGGGCCAGTGTCCATACATGACCCTGACTAGCTACTATAGCCTTCTGGTCATGTTTGGTAGCGCGTGCGAGTTTGGAACAAAGTTAGCTTTCTCTGTTTTAGCGTATTTGGTTGTTTTGTTTCTTTGTTTGTTTCTGTTCTAAATAGATGGATATTTGTTTTCGTATGAAAGTGAAATGTTGTGCAATAATAATTTTGGGCGTGAAGCAGCTTTGTGAGTCTAAAGAGAGCTGGTTACACGTAATTATGATTTCGGTGTGATTGTTCTTCAGAATGCACCGCACCCTGAAGGTGAAGTGGACTGAGAGGAGGAGGGAGGGGCGGGGGGGGGGGGGTAAGGAGGGGAGAAAAGTTCGATTCTCGCTCTCAACAACACCAGTGAACCCCACCAACACATCAGCCAACACAGTCATGGGGTTTGGACGTGTATGGTACGTACACACACGCCTACACGCACCCGCGCGGGCATATACACGCACACACACACACACACACACACACACACACACACACACACACACACAACCACACTCACACACACACACACACCAACACGCACGCACACACACACACACACACACACACACACTCACTCACTCACTCACTCACTCACTCACGCACGCACACACGTACGCACACACTCATACATACATACATACATACATACATCTACGATACACTAGATGTCTATCAAACACGAACTGAGATTCATCCTGATGAAAATACACCCAAAACAAATGCTGCTGTTGTTCACTAAGCCGTTGTTGAAATGACATAACCCAAAGCTGGCCACAGTTCACCATACTCGCCACCAAGCACACAACACCAGAATGTCATCACTGTCAGCAGTTACGTACCTTCTTGCCCAAGTATTTCAAAGAGAACAACTACTCTGCAGATGATTTTTCGAAAGTTATTTCTGACGAGGTTCTTATGGTCGAAATTTCACAGGCATTAGTTCATAGCCCTGTTTCTACATTCCTTTAATGTCCTTCAGAATTGTGTTAATGGTTTCTGATAATCATTATCATTATTGATTTGTTACTGTTAAATGTTATTACATGTTAGGTATGCATTCTTTGGTAGATTTATACCTTTTCTGTTTTCCTCTTCCCTCCTTCCCCCCACCTCCACCCCCTGCCCCCACCCCCCCACCCCCACCCCCCTCCCCGTTTTGGGGTGGGGTTTTTTTTTGTTTTGTTTTGTTTTTAATCGTCTAATATCACTGACAGTGAAAAGACGCTAAACTACAGAACGAACGAACCAGAAGGTCGGGGTTCAGGGCAAGAAAGAGGAAAACCCAGGAAGATCTAGGCTTGGGGAGTGAAGGAGACCTTGAAAACATGCACAGCACCCCACCTCTTCAGGCATTTCTGCTCCGTGCTGACAGTCAGCCCTGTCCCCCAGAGACACCCTTGACGGTACAAGCGGATGGATGAAGAAGAAGAAGACGGTAAAGATGGAGGAGGAGGAGGAGGAGAAGAAGAAGAAGAAGACGGTAAAGATGAAGATGAAGAAGAAGAGGTGAAGATAAAGAAGAAGATGGACTTCAATATCGAACCCATGGCCCTCACATTCTGGTCTGGGAGCTGTATTTACCAGGCCACCTTTCTATCTCACGGGTGATGATGACATTGATGGAACAGGAACACACACACACACACAGACTGAGTGACTTTTTCTTTCTGACGTTACTAATAAAAAAAAAATAAAAAACTGATAAGAGATTTCCCACATTTCCATATCTGCCTGTGCTGCTTGTGCAGTTCCCTACTCCGTATTTGTAGACACTGAAGTCCTCTGCTCCATCTTTTCCATTGGTCAAAGAGGAAATGAAGTGAGAATCAAGGAAGAAAGCTGCAAGACCCTGCCGTCATACAATGGAGAAGAAAACGGAAACTTACAGAGAACTCACGCATGATGACTGATGTGTACCAGTATGGTGTGAATGCTTTAGAGTGGAGCGGGGGACCTTTTGCTAAGTAAGGTACCCAACCGACAAGAAAAACCGAGAGGTACACGGGGTTCCAGTTCCATATACTGACTAGCATCTTTGCTCCTCACTCCTTCAGGTACTAGAAATCGAGTGGTGGGTTGGATGCTAGTCTTTGGTATGCGATATTCAAGCGAGGTCCCATGTGCAGCAAGCACGTGTAAAAAGGAGTCATGGGAACAGCAAGGTTGTCCCTTGAAAACATTTTGTTGAAAACAAAAATTCCACTTTAATAGTAAAAGACATACATTTGCAAACAAAATAGATAAATAAGCCATTGGTGGCGCTACACTGTGGTGATGAACTGTCCTCGGGAACTGCATCCCGAGTTTTAGACAGAGAAATCTTGTGTGGCAAATCATTAACACAGTACAGTATAACACAACACGATTCCTTACAATACAGTGCAATACACCACGCTAGACTGCAATGCAATGCAATACGACAACACAACACAACACGACACAACGCAACGCAACGCAACACAACGCAACGCAACACAACAGAATACAACGCAACACAACACAATACACCACAATATAACGCAACACAACACAGCACAACACAACGCAATACAACGCAACACAACGCAATACAACACAATATAATACAACGCAACGCAACGCAACGCAACGCAATACAGGTTTGGTTTTGAGACCATTTTGACAAGCTGCACAGTCTAGTATATCTATTGTCATAGTTGCTTGTTTGTTTTTTCTGTTTTTGTCCTCACCTGTAATATCACTTCTGATAAGATGAAACACTAGCAACAGCTTTCGCTTGATTTAGCCAATACCCTCCAAGACGTCATACTTACTACACTTAAATGTGTGCATGTGTAGCCCCCAAGCCAGTTCATAGTCAAATCTTTGTTCTGAGTTTGGTAGGGTAAATTAAGAAAAAGATACACCTACAGTAATAAAATAACAATGAAATCAAACAAACGACGAAAGCAGAAAAGAAAGAATAAATGAATGGGTGGAAAAATGAAGGAAACCAAAATTTGGGAATGTAAAACAAGCAAAACATGCAACCTTCATACCATCAGGCCTCTGCTCTAAACCATTCTTACTTGATAGCAGGATCTGTGAGTGAGATGCAACCAGAAACTATCGTTCATGACACACTAAAAAGCTTGCCCGCGGGGTTGAACGACTGGGGGGGGGGGGGGGCATTTTATATACCACTCCCCGTATTGAGCAACTAGCCACTCCACGAGAGGAGGGCTCTTTGTTGCACGGTGAATGTACAGGATGTAGAGAGGTGTCCATTTCAGCCAGACCACACACCTCGCACCAACACACACTGAGGGTTCTGCTGGAACACTGCGGACAAGATCGATAGGAAACGCTCCCATAAGGAAAGCTGAATGGAAGAAAGTTCTGTCATAAGTGTGAG
>NC_134898.1:13482518-13487518 GCF_041734735.1 Babylonia areolata | reverse complement strand
CTCCTTGAGCTACTGAAACTGAAACTGAAACTTCCTACAAATACCCATGTCCTCTCTTCTGCAGGCACAAAGCACACATCGCAATATATCAGTTTCATCAGTACATTTTCCATGCAGTCCGAAGAAGACAATGTTTGGTGGGGATTGTTTAAAGTTATAGTTAGAATTGTCAGTGGAAGAAAATATCACAATCGCATACGTGTTTATTATGCTGCTGTCTTATGATAAGTGATCTCATACCTTGTGATTCTTCTGATATGAAAATGTCCTTTCCTCTGTTCATGTACATTATTGATATTGATATATTATACATATTATTAGTAGTGGTAGTAGTTATTTTTTTATGTATTTATCTATTATTATGTGGAGTGATGGTCTAGAGGTAACGCGTCCGTCTTGGAAGCGAGAGAATCTGAGCGCGCTGGTTCGAATCACGGCTCAGCCGCCGATATTTTCTCCCCATCCACTAGACCTTGAGTGGTGGTCTGGACGCTAGTCATTCGGATGAGACGATAAACCGAGGTCCTGTGTGCAGCATGCAATTAGCGCACGTAAAAGAACCCACGGCAACAAAAGGGTTGTTCCTGGCAAAATTCTGTTGAAAAATCCACTGCGATAGGGAAAACAAATAAAACTGCACGCAGGAAAAAATACAAAAAAAATGGGTGGCTATGTAGTGTAGCGACGCGCTCTCCCTGGGGAGAGCAGCCCGAATTTCACACAGAGAAATCTGTTGTGATAAAAAGAAATACAAATATTTATTCACCCCTTTTTTTTCTTCTTTTTTTTCTCAAGGCCTGACTAAGCGCGTTGGATTACGCTGCTGGTCAGGCATCTGCTTGGCAGATGTGGTGTAGCGTATATGGATTTGTCCGAACGCAGTGGCGCCTCCTTGAGCTACTGAAACTGAAACTGAAACTACTGATATTGAATGAAGATTGATTTCATCCCTTTCGCATCACTTTGTATCCCGAGGACATCAGGAGGTTTTGTCGCTCTTTTTTTTTTCCTTTCTCTGAGTGTATGTCCTTGATATGCCCGTGTTCGGAGGGAGGAATTTTGTTTAATGTCCCGTCACACATATCGGTGATTGAAGACATTTTGTTAAAGTATTTATGAATACATTTGAGTATTGTCGGTTAGAAGGGGTGAGAGATGTGAATGATTGGAGGGTTGGGGGGAAACTGGGCAAATGAGGGTGAAATGTGGGTGAAATTTGAAAAAGAAAAAAAAAATCTAAATACAACTACAGGAAATTATTTAAAGGACTTCGTAAAAGAGAAGTCGTGTTCGGCCTTGCTGGACTATTCACAAAGTCTTTAGAGGATCTGAGAAAAGGGCTTGCTGATCGGGAATTCTCACGTACCGTCTGTGATTTGTGAGATGCCAGCTGTTTTGTTGTTTTTTTTTGTGTTTATGTGTATTAGCTTTTAAGTGTGTACATGTATGCGTATATATGTGCATTGCTTTGTGATTGTTAACTCCAGTGGTAAATCCTAGGTTTTTGTGCATGAATGAGAGTACACGCTTGAGCCGATTTCGCTTCCAGTGATGATTTTTTTCTATTTTTCAGGTCCTGTGGGACAGATTGCAGGGTGCTTACAACCCTATTAAAACCGATGCGGTTGGCTGGAGTTTAAGAAGCATCCACCATGTTAATGATAATGAAAATGCTTTGCTAAACCCTTGTATACCCCCAGCCCCTTCCCCCACCCAGCCCCATCATCTCCCCAACCCCCGTCCTTCCCTTGCCCCCTTCCCTCCCCTCGCCCTGTTCTGAATTGTGGCCCATGGCCGATGTTCAATAAAAACAGTTTCGTTCGTTCGTTCGTTCTCTCTCTCTCTCTCTCTCTCTCTCTCTCACTTTCTCACTCTCTCTCCCTCTCTCTCTCTCTATCTCTCTCTCCCTCTCTCACTCTCTCACTCTCTCTCTCTCTCTCTCTCCATCTCTCTCTCCCTCCCTCACTCTCTCTCTCCCTCACTCTCTCTCTCTCTCCCTGTCCCTCTCTCTTACTCTCTCTCTCTCTCTCTCTCTCTCTCTCTCTACCAGATTATCTGCCTATGCACTCTCTATCATCACCTGCCCCACACCCAAATAGTTCACCATCGTCAGATGCTTTCCGTCTCCGCACAACCCCCCTGGGAATGAGTTCACCTATTTCTCTTTACCAAAAAGCCTGCCATCAACTCTAAGTTGCCTACAAAAACCATGTCTGTTTTGTTTGGGGGGGCGGGGGCGCGGGGGGTGGGGTGGGGGTTCCCCTGACTTTTAAGGTCCCAAGACAGTTGACGGCCTATCGGGGCAGTGAATTCAAAGTCGACATAGGAAGGCCGCGGGGCCCAGTCCTCTCCTTCCACCGTTTAACTCTCTCCATACGAACGGCGAAAGAGACGACGTTAACAGCGTTTCACCCCAATTACCATCATCAAAATATTGCAAGCGGAAGGCTCTTATACTGAAGAGGTGAATGTTGACAAAGAATACCACAATTCTGACGACGGAAGCTAAAGGTTGGGTCATTCAGACACCCACTGGACATCCGAGGGGTCTGTGTAGTATATCAGTGAGAAGACTGGACAAGAAAGTGAGTTGCTTTTAATAGGCATGCAAGGCCTGACTAAGCGCGTTGGGTTACGCTGCTGGTCAGGCATCTGCTTGGCAGATGTGGTGTAGCGTATATGGTTTTGTCCGAACGCAGTGACGCCTCCTTGAGCTACTGAAACTGAAACTGAGGCATGCAACCACTGTCTGTCTGTCCTTCTGTCTGTCCGTCTGCCTGTCTGTGTCTCTCTGTCTGTCTGTCTGTCTGTCTCTCTCTCTCTCTCTCTCTCTCTCAGCCGGGAATGAATTATAGCTCTCTGTTTTGGACAAATAGCTCCCCTGGACATTACAGCTCATCAGCCCTCTCTGTGTGTGTCCCCTGGCAATTCTTTCATCTCCTGGCATAGTTTGTTTAGTTGTGCATTGTGCTTTTATCCGGTTTATTACCATTTTTAAGTGCTGGTTTCCATGCTTTACATTTGAAATATGATTTGTTTTTACTCGTTTCAGAGAGACGTATATTACTGAAGATTGAACGACTGTGAGCAACGGAAATCTTGCTGCTTATTCTTTGTTTAACATGTGATGTGCAGTTTCTATCAGCTACGCCTTGTAACTAACTTGTTTTTGTTTTGTTTTGTTTTTATAGTAATGATTACAGTGGACAGGAGAAAGAGGATAACGTATTCAGTGACCAGCACGAATGATTTTGAACTGCCCAGATGGACAGTGAATGCAATAAGTTTCCAATGGGGAGAGACACCTGGACTGAGCCAACACATTCCTCAGTCACTGCTGACACGCACTTTCCATGAGCAACCAGACCATTACCTATACACAACACTGTGTGTTACACTGACAATACCAATCATTTTGTTCTCCCAGTCCTGATCCTTTTCGCCGCTCTCATTCTAAGAAGGTCACAAGTCAAAAACAATATCGATCTTTCACACTATACACCTCAGTTTCATAAACGCCAAAGGAGGCTTGAACCCCGACCTCTGAAGACTGTGGGGACTCTCAGACCTGGCTGATTGAGGGAACAGGTCTCACCTCCGAGCTTGTATTTGTTTGTATTTGTATTTCTTTTTATCACATCAGATTTCTCTGTGTGAAATTCGGGCTGCTCTCCCCAGGGAGAGCGCGTCGCTACACTACAGCGCCACCCATTTTTTTGTATTTTTTCCTGCGTGCAGTTTTATTTGTTTTTCCTATCGCAGTGGATTTTTCTACAGAATTTTGCCAGGAACAACCCTTTTGCTACCGTGGGTTCTTTTACGTGCGCTAAATGCATGCTGCACACGGGACCTCGGTTTATCGTCTCATCCGAATGACTAGCGTCCAGACCACCACTCAAGGTCTAGTGGAGGGGGAGAAAATATCGGCGGCTGAACCGTGATTGGAACCAGCGCGCTCAGATTCTCTCGCTTCCAAGGCGGACGCGTTACCTCTAGGCCACCACTCCACTCAGTCAGTGCCAGTGGAGAGCCCCCGTTACTTCACACCGTCATCTCTTCACGCAGTCCTCCGCCCTCTCAGCAGAGTTTCCAGCGGCGATTTTTCCCCCCGAGTGGGGGGGGTGTGGAGTGCAGGTTACAGAGAAGCACCGCCAGAGGTGTCATTTTTCCCGGGCAGTTGATCTGGCTCTTGGGTCACCGTGTTGACGGGGGTGTGGGTGTTGAATGACACGGGGCGGGAGGGTTGTCGTTTTGGATTCAGGGCAAAACGTCGTGTCTGTTCGGGGACTTACTGGAGAATAGAAGCAGACCAAATAATAGAGTAAGATCGTGTTATAAGTGTGTGTGCGTGTGTGTGTGTGTGTGTGTTGTGTGTGTGTGCGTATGTGTGTGTGTGCGAGTGTGTGCTTGTATGCCAATGTGCGCTTGTGTCTTTGTCCCACTCACGTTATGTTCAAATGGCAGCAACTTTGTGTGAAAGAAATACGGACAGAGGGAGAGAGAGAGAAAGGGGATACTGTGCATGTGCATAAACTATGCACTCGCACATGTATGTCTGCTCTTTCGTGCATGTGTGTGTGTGTGTGTGTGTGTGTGTGTGTGTGTGTGTGTGTGTGTGTGTGTGTGTGTGTGTGTGTGTGTGTTGTCTTTTGTGAATAACAAAATTAGTAGACTGGCACACGCATAAATGCAACGACAACAAATACCACTTTAAGATCTCTCACTGTCAGCACAGTACCCTTCCTCTTTATTACACATCAACTTATTGTTGACACGAAGGTTGTGCAATGAGGATACAACATGTTTTAAGTCTTGATCTGTTGAAGTAAAAACTAACTGGTGTAAGATCAAATCTTCCTTAGCGTAATAAGATGATGGGGAGACAGCGTATACAGCTTGAGAATGACTCGAAACGATGCCTCCCCATAATCTTAAGGCACGTTTGATCTTACACCAATTACTTTTTTTTTCCTCGTTTTATCAGATCCAGCAGCAACCAT
>NC_134898.1:13475018-13477518 GCF_041734735.1 Babylonia areolata | reverse complement strand
TTCTCTGTCTCCGTCTGTCTCTCTCTCTTTCTCTCTCTGCATGCAATAACATATATAATGTAGTATTGCGTAGTGTAGACCCTGTTTCAAGGCGGGGACTGAATGAAAAAAAAAAGCGCGCCACAGCTTATCTATTATCCTCGAAAATAAAGAATTTGTCTTGTCTTGTCTTGTCTTGTCTTGTCTTGTCTTGTCTCTGCTCCCCTTCCTCCCTTCCCCTCCCCCACACACACCCACCCCCACCCCCCACCACCCCACTCTCTACCTCTATCCCTCCTTTAATACTGAAATAATCTCTTCCGGCCACACCCTCTAGGAAACGAAAACACACATCAACCAAAGAGAAAGAAAACCAGCAATGATGCATAAAAGACACACACACAAAAAAACAGGAAGAAAGAAAGGAAGAAAAATGGGAAACAAACATTGAAAAATATAACGTGGAGGAGAGAGAAAAAGAAAGCGTACCATCACACCAACACGTAACAGAAGGACGATGGGGAGGGGGGTTAAAAGGAAACCGGAAGAAGGGACAAGGGACGCGCAGAATTGGCCGATGAGCTATCACGTCCACACACCAGCAGTTATTTGTCGACAGCCAAGAGCTGTAATTCGTCCTCTTTCTCAGCGGACCAGGGAAGGAACAGTTACGTTTCCGTGGGAACACGCATGCCTCATGTGCATGCACACACGCATACATAAACATGCACAAGTTCGCGCGCGCGCGCGCACACACACACACACACACACACACACACACACACACACGCATGTACACATTGTAATAATGTGCCCTGGGCACCCTGAATTTCACACACATACAATACAATACAATACATCGATTCCCATTCACAAGTAAGTCCCCAGCCATACAGGAACCTTTGTTCTGTGCCAGAAAACAAACGATTCACTCAGCGCGTCATTCAACACCTCTTACCCCGTCAACACGGCGACCCAAGAGCCAGATCAACTGCCCGGGAAAAATGACACCTCTGGCGGTGCTTCTCTGTAACCTGCACTCCACACTCCCCACTCGGGGGGAAAAATCGCCGCGGGAAACTCTGCTGAGAGGGCGGAGGACTGCGTGAAGAGATGACGGTGTGAAGTAACGGGGGCTCTCCACTGGCAGTGGCTGAGAAGCTCGGAGGTGAGACCTGTTCCCTTAATCAGCCAGGTCTGAGAGTCCTCACAGCCGTCAGGGGTCCGGGGTTTAAGCCTCCTTCTGTGCCACAAAAATGGGTTTCTGAGCGAGCAGAAATCGATACGGTCTTCGCCTTTGGTCTTCTTCTTATCGCGAGAGCTGGTGAATGATGGGGCTGGGGAAGAGAAGCGACTGTGGTCAGTGCAGAGTGCTACAGTTGCTGCTACTCAAAATAGCCCATCCGGTCAATCGTGACCATTAGGACTGGTTCAGGTTCACTTCTTCGTATATCTCTCAGCAGGTTCCTCGCAGACATCGAGGTCATGGTACAGGTTCAAGCTTCTTTCAGTGTTCCGAGAAATTAGTTTAAGAGTGTGAAAAAATCAATAGAGTCTTCGCGCCTTTGGCCTTCCTGGTACTGTGAGAGCCGGTGAAACAGACTTGATTTAACCCGTTCTCATTCTTACCCCCAGGGGGGAATTTGGTATCACTTAAAACTTACCCCCTCTCCCTGTGGTAAATCCAGATTGAACCCCCCTCTCACACAAACTTTTCGTAAGTGTTCGAACACTTGTGTGTGTGTGTGTGTGTGTGTGTGTGTGTGTGTGTGTGTGTGTGTGTGTGTGTGTGTGTGTGTGTGTGTATGTGTGTGTGCGTGTGAGTGTGTGTGTGTGTGTGTGTGTGTGAGCGTTCGTGTATGTGTGTATTAGTATGTTTGTATCTGTGTAAATTCGTGTGTGATGGTGGGGAGGTTTGCGTATACGTTTGTACACACTGGCACAAACACGCACGCGCGCACACACACACACACACACACACGCACGCACGCACGCACGCACGCACGCACGCACACACCGCACAAACACACACACGCACAAACACACACACGCACACACACATAAACAAACACACACATACACGAACGCATGTGTGTACGTATACACTTAAACACACACACACACACACACACACACACACACACACAGATATGTATAGATATATATATACATAATATAAAGATATATAAATATAAACAATTTCATGCACGCAGGCACAGAGAGAGAGAGGGAGAGAGAGAGAGAGAGAGAGAGAGAGAGAGAGAGAGAGAGACTGTAATTCATTCAGATGGATTTAATCAATTTAATTGATTTAGGAAATAATGGCGGGTTTGTTTGTTTTTCCACAGATGCTCATCAGGCTTCTATTTTGTTTCTTCGTCTAATACATTTCCGACAACTTCAACTGATTACACTTGGATGCACGTTTGCATACGCATGCGGTTGTGTGTGTTTGTGTGTGTGCGTGTGTGTGTATGTGTGTGCGTGCGTGTGTGTGTGTGTGTGCGTGTGTGTGTGTGTG
>NC_134898.1:13462518-13467518 GCF_041734735.1 Babylonia areolata | reverse complement strand
TGTGTGTGTGTCTCTGTGTCTGTGTCTGTGTGTGTGTGTGTGTGTGTATCCGCGAATGTAAGGAAACAAGGTACCAAGCGAGTACATATGATAATGTATGCATAATATGTAAATCATAGAGAGGGCCACAGAAAAAGAGAGTGGAGAGAGAGAGAGAGAGAGAGAGAGAGAGACAAAGGCAGAGGCAGAGGCAGAAGAAGTACAAAACAAAAACGAAAATGAATTTCTATTCTGCAAAGATCTACACTTTTACTTGGATGCATATTTTTGACTGGCATATCACATCTTCCAGGATGCATACAGGATTTGGGAAGAAGAATCCAAAAAAACCATGATATCATTCTTCACAAAATGGAAGGGAAAAGAAGCATAGAAGAAGAAGAAAAAATATATATATATATATCTTACAAACTGTACATATCACGCGAGCATGTAACACCAACATCAGTAAACAGGCAGACAAACTGACAGACAACGTGCACACAAACGGACAGACAGGGACACACACACACAGAGAATACAGTTATGCCATCGTGGCCAAAACAAGTCTGACAAACCAGACCGGCCCCCCCAAACAGAATCTTTCCATTCCACTTTGGGTAAACTGTCTTAAGTTAGATGCCTATCTTCCCGAAACACTCCTTCGTAACCTACAGAGAGACTTGCACACAGACAGTTTCAGTTTCAGTAGCTCAAGGAGTGTCGTCACTGCGTTCGGACAAATCCATATACGCTGCACCACATCTGCCAAGCAGATGCCTGACCAGCAGCGTAACCCAACGCGCTTAGTCAGGCCTTGAAAAAAAAAGGGGGGGGTGAATAAATAATAGATAAATACATATAAAAACAAAATTACTACTACCACTACTAATAATATGTATAAGGCGCAAAAAACTTGATGAAGTCAACTATAAGCGTACATGAATAAATAAATAATAATTATAATATAAAAAAGTAGTAATAGTAGTAGTAGTAGTAATGATAATTAATAAATAAATAAATAAAAACGACAACAATGGTGAATAAGCAAATAAATGTAACACAGACAGATAGTACATACAGACAACATAGTGACAGACCTACAGACAGACAGACAGACATGGGCATAGAGAATTCAAATAAGCCTTCATGGGCAAAAACGAGTCTGGCAAGCCAGATTGCCTCATCTGTCAGTGTCAGTGGAAACCTCCCCCAAAAAAGTGGGGGTGTGGGGGAATCCAAGACAACAGCTAGTATAATACAATTACTTGTTCTCAGACACCCTTACTCCCCCCCCCCCCCCCCCACCCCCCCCCCCCCCCCCCCCACCATCCGTCTCGCCGTCCCTCCACCCCCCCTCCAACCCCCACTCCCCCCCCCCCCCCCACCCCTTCCCCTCAACGCCACCACATTTCCATACACCTTGACAGATTAAGGAGGATCAGCCCTGTGAGGATCATCCGTCCTGACGAGGTCCTCTTCCAACGCTACCCGCCCACCCTCCCTCCATCCATTCCTCTCTGACTGTACTCATTTCTCCTGACCAGAATTCTCACTCATGGCAAAACCCTTTCCCCAGTAGATTTGTTTTTGCTGGGCGGGGTGAGAGGGTGGCGGGGGCGGGGACGGGGGCGGGGGAGGGAGAGAGAAAATTTCTGTCTGAACCAAATCAATCCTGAACAATTCCTTCCAAGCTAAACCTTCTTTGCATCAGATACTTCGTGGAAAATAATAATAATAAATAATAAGGGTACTTACATAGCGCTGAATCTTGTGCATAGACAAATCTAAGCGCTTTCGCACCAGTCATTCTCACGCACGCATAACTCTAAACCTGGAGAATCTAAAGACAAGGAAGAGGCAGGGAAGGGAGAAAATAATAAACCTCTTCCAGCCAAACCTATTGTTCAGCAACAGTGCAGGGTTTCTTCTCGTGTGTGGCCTTGTGTCAACCTCACATCCACGGGTTTTCAGTGGACTGCCGGTTTATTGTTGTGTCTTATCGTTACTGTTCTGTTTTTGTTGTCACAAGGACAGATTGGAAGACTAGGCAATGCCTAAAATCTTTATCCTTGAGTAATAAAGTTTTTTTTTAATCTTGAATCTTTCTTTTCTTACTGATGTCAGCACATCTTCATAAGGTCCAGTGTACTGCTTAATACTTTGGCGCACATGTTCATTGCTTATGTGGATCAGTGTAATAAAATTCTAGTGTCTTGTGTCTTGGAGGATTGTTTCAGGAAGGCCATTGGACCTTGTTACGTGACCATACCAAAGTGGTTGCCTTTCCTGTTTCCTTTTTTTTTTTCTTTTTTTTTTTTTCTTTTTGTAAATTTCTCTGTCATTTTGGTCCCAAACATCTTGCGGTCCATGTTTCTTTCCGGCTGACCCGTCCCTCCCAGCCTCCAAAAGCTAAGCCGCTCCCAGCTAAAAATTTCTCCTGACCCAAACTCCTGTGTCCAGCACTACCATGACGAAAATAGTCTCCTCCAGCCAAAATCCCACCCGAAAGAAAATTCTTAGGATCCAAATCCCTCTCTGATCAGATCCATCCCGGAACAAATCCCAGCTGGACAAGTAACCCCAAGCCCCACCACCCCCCACCCCCCACCCCCGCACCCCCATCCCTCCCCCGGCAAATCCTGCCTGGAATATCATTTCCTGGTCCAAGTCCTTTTCTCAGGTAAATCTCCCCGTGGACGTGATACGGCGTGCTGTGAAAGAGACAGGCAGACAGGCGGAGACCATGACAGAGAGACAGACAGACAGACAGAAAGAGAGAATAAGGCAGACAGAGGATAGAGGAGAGAGAGAGAGATGGATAGATAGATAAACAGACTGACTGACTGACATGAACACACACACACACACACACACACACACACACACACACACACACACACACACACACACACACACACACACACACACAGGAGAGAGAGAGAGAGAGAGAGAGAGAGAGAGAGAAGAAGAAGAATGACACAGACTAACAAAGATAAGAACAAGAGCAAGACGAACACAACACAAGAAGAAACAAACAGCTACAAAGACATGACATTAGATAATAATAATAATAATAATAATAATAATGGTATTCATATAGCGCTGGATCTTGTGCAGAGACAAATCAAAGCGCTTTCGCACCAGTCATTCACACGCATGCATAACTCTAAAACTGTAGAAACTAAAGACAAGGAAGGGCAGGCAAGGGAAGCTATTTTGGGAAGAGGTGGGTTTTAAGGCCAGACTTGAAAGAGCTGAGTGTGGAGACTTGACGAAGCGAAAGAGGAAGTTCATTCCAATCGCAAGGTCCAGAAACAGAGAAAGAACGGCGGCCAACAGTCGAGTGTTTGAATCTGGGTATGCGTAAACAGAGTGGATCCGAAGCCGATCGTAGTGAGCGAGATGGAGTGTAGAGGTGAAAGCAGCCGCAGAGATAGGAAGGGGCAGTTTTATGAATGCATCTATAACATAGAGTGCCGATCTTGTACTTTATTCGGTGTGAGACAGGGAGCCAGTGGAGATGTTGCAAAAGAGGAGTGATGTGTTCAGATCTTTTCTTTCTGAGGACGAGTCAGGCAGCGGAGTTTTGTATGCGCTGAAGGGATTGAATGGATGAAGTAGGCAAACCAGACAATAGAGAGTTACAGTAGTCAAGGCGAGAGAGAATGAGAGAAACGACAAGTCTAGATGTTGCGTCAGTGGACAGATGTTTCCGGACGGCACTGATGCGCCGCAGTTGACAGTAGCAGGACTGACATGTCTGACTGATACATTTTTGCATGGACAGTGTATTGTCAAGGACAACACCGAGGTTCCTGACTGACGTGGAAAGAGGGATGGATGTACTGCCAAGTTTGATGAGACAACGTATCAAAAAGAAGGGAAATGGAAAAGACGAAGATTGTGGTGTTTGTTTGTTTGGTTTTTTTGTTTGTTTTTTTGTTTTTTGTTTTGTTTTGTTTTTTCGTTTTTTTGTTGTTGTTTTTTTTTTGTTTTGGTTTGGTTTGGTTTGGTTTGTTGTTGTTGTTGTTGTCTTGTTTTGTCTTTTTTTGTTTGTTTGTTTGTTTGTTTGGGGAGGGGGGGGGTTCTTTTTACTGATAATTATTCAACACACGTTTAAATTACAGGACATTTTTACGACGAAATGTGGACGATCGGAAGGATATAACTGTCAGTGTAATTTGTCTTGTGATGTGAATGGATGAGCTGGAAAATTCCTACGCCTGATTTCTTCACTGGTTTTAACTGTGGAGATTTCGTTTTTAGATAACTGAGGCGAACGCGCGTTCTTATAAATTTCTTCACGAGGGTGGGTGGGGGAGGGTAGAAGTGGAGAGAGAGAGAGTGAGGGACGGACAGAGAAAGCGACACACACAGTGTAGAGCGCGCGCGCGCGCGCGCGCGTGTGTGTGTGTGTGTGTGTGTGTGTGTGTGTGTAAGTACATGTGTGTGTGTTTATGTCAGTGTTTGTGTCTATGTCTGTGTCTGTCTCTCTGTGTGTGAATCTGTTTATGTATATCCGCATACAAAAATGTATATGATTACACATATATATGTATATATACATATATATATATATATATATATATATATATATATATATATATATATATATATGTGTGTGTGTGTGTGTGTGTGTGTGTGTGTGTGTGTGTGTGTGTGTGTGTGTGTGTGTGTGTGTGTGTGATCTCGAAAGACGACCAACATCTAGAAGAAAGAAAAGGATAAGACCAAGAAGAACAAAAGAAGAAAGCCACAACAAGACAAGAAAATAAACCAGTTGTGACAATGTATTAAAAGTTAAGGACAGTGGACTGGATGAAAATCTACACATAAACAACAAAAACAACAACAAGTGATGATTATTCAACTGGCATTCAAACCACAGGGCATTCCTTCCGACGAAATATTGGTCCTCGGAAGGATAATATAACTGTGACTGTTATTTGTCTTGTGATGTGATTGGATGAGCTGGAAAATCCCTACGCCTGATTTCTTCCACTGGCTTCAATTGTCGA
>NC_134898.1:13445018-13447518 GCF_041734735.1 Babylonia areolata | reverse complement strand
TTCCCCACCCATGATATTTTTGTTTGCCCCGGCGTGAAAGTCTCAGACAGTATGCATGGTCGTCTGTGTGGTGGCATAGTAGTTCTGGTCAGAAAAGATTTGAGTAAATACGTAGAGCAAGTGCCTTTAGAGTTAGACAACATTATTGCCCTAAAAATTTCAAGCACATTGTTTTGTCTGGACAAGGACTGTGTATTTATTGGTGCGTACTTGCCACCTGAGAAGTCAAAATATTACGAAGATACTGATATCTATAATGGTGTAACGATGCTTGAAGACTGCATGCTGGATATTAATAGTCGTTATGGTGAGGTACCCATTATTGTGTGTGGCGACCTTAATTCAAGAACCGCTTCCAGGAATCCATGTATGTCCAGTGATCCCATTGATGGCATATATGACATGGACAATACGAATGAATGTGTTGATGACGACGCTGGTTACAATGCGAGATCATCAAAGGATGACGTAATTAATCCATTTGGAAGATACCTGCTGAATGTATGTGATGAATTCCGCTTATCCATTGTCAATGGCCTTAAACAATTCAATTTTTCGAGTGATTTTACATATGTGTCCCCGAATGGTTGTAGTGTGATCGATGTTTTCGTCATTTCTCATTGTTTGCTGAGTAAGTGTAGGCAGTTCAAGATTTTACCTATGGTTGAATCCAAGCACGCAGCTGTCGAGTTGTCACTTTCATGTGCTCAGTTTCAGACTGATGCTGCTTCTGACAATCAGTCATCTTTTTCGTTTTCCAAATATAAATGGGACCCTGAGAAAAGTAATTCATATTGTGATGTCATGTGTTCAGACCATATCGCTGCTCTTATTGATGAAGCTTCACACTTGATTGAATGTGATATTGATCTTGCTCTTGAAAAATTTAATGAATGTTTTGAAGTTGCGGGCGAATGTATGTTGAAAACTGTTTCTGTCGGCGCTGAGAAGAGACGAGTTTGGTTTGACTTGGAATGCAGGCAAAGTAGAACGGTATTAAGACAACATTTGAGAAAGGTTAACAGATCAAACAGAGAAGAAGTCAGACTGAATTATATACAAAAAAGACGTGAATATAAGGAGTTACTAAGACGAAAGAAACGGAATTATAAAGTCAATTTTATTCATGATTTACAAAATAATTTAAATGACTCAAAGAAATTTTGGAACACTATTCGTTCAGTCAGACCGCGCTCGTCTTGCCAGACCAGTATTTCAAAAGAGCAGTGGTTTAACCATTTTAAAGCTGTGTTTAGTTCTGACTCCACTGATGTGAATGAATCCATTGCTGAACCCGCTGTGATGTATGTTAACGCACCATCTGATTTACTGAACTGTAGTATCTCCGAGTCTGAAATACGGATTGCGGTCAGAGCTCTGAAAAGCAATAAAGCGGCAGGTCCTGATGGCATCATAGGCGAATTTTACAAAAACAGTGTGGACTGCATTATGCCTTTTCTGGTTAAATTCTTCAACCACATATTTGACAATGGTTTGTTTCCTCAAGAATGGTCTCTTGCAGTCATGCAGCCCCTACACAAAAAGGGCGACGCAAATAATCCAGATAATTTTCGAGGCATTTCACTTTTGAATATATGTAGCAAGATATACAGTTTTGTTCTGAACAAACGTATCAGTAATTGGATTGATGTGCATGGTCTGATTGGGGAAGAGCAGGCGGGTTTTAGAGCAGAACACAGTACAACTGACCACGTGTTCACATTGTATGCCATGGTACAAAAGCAGTTGCTTAGACACAGAAAATTATATGTCGCGTTTATTGATTTTAAAAAAGCTTTTGATAGTGTTTCCAGGAATAAATTATGGGTAATTTTAAAAAAGAATGGTCTAAATGGTAAAATACTGCAGGCTCTGAAAAGTATGTATGAAATAGTTAAAGCAAAAGTACGAGTTGGTGGTGATTTCACAGACAGTTTTATGTGCCCTCGTGGCCTCAAACAAGGTGAAGTATGTTCTCCATTACTTTTTTCTTTATTTATTAACGAATTGACCTCAGATGTGCTTGCGGGTGGCATGCATGGCATCCAGCTTTCCCCTGATTTTGTCCAGCTCTTGATCTTACTTTTTGCTGATGATGTAGCTCTGCTATCCGATACCCCAATAGGTCTTCAAACTCAGCTGAATATATTGTATGACACAGCAAAGCGACTTGATTTAATTGTCAATTTAGAAAAATCTAATGTGGTGGTGTTTAGAAATGGTGGCTACCTTGGTGCGAACGAGAGATGGTTCTATGGAAATGAACTTTTGAAAATTGTAAATGTATATAAGTACTTAGGTATCTTTTTGTCAACCCGCCTTAGTTTTACAGCAACATTAGAAGATCTTGCAAGTCGTGCCAGAAAAGGAGTCGTTGCTATCATCAGAACACTTTGGGCGATTGGAGAACATTCCCCTGGTATCTTTTTTAAAATGTTTGACTGTCAGATACAACCTGTGTTGACATATGGAGCTGAAATATGGGGAGTTACAAAAAATC
>NC_134898.1:13432518-13437518 GCF_041734735.1 Babylonia areolata | reverse complement strand
TTTTTTTTTCACTTACCAAATCCTCAATAGAGGGTGCATAGTTCTTTTTAAAAGATTTAATGAAAGCATTTTTTTTTTTAATTACATAAATGGATATCTAAGAAATGCTTCGTCTTGGACAACTGACAGATCTTTTGAAAGACAGTTTTACATATCATTCCTATATGCGCATTCTATGACAGGTTATTTATTCAATTGCTTTCCCCCAAAACTTCAAGGTATTCAATTTTATCGATGTTTTCATCACTGGCGAATAGGGGAAGGACGGGTGTCGTGTCTTGACAATTCTTATCTGATGGTTATCAAAAGAGAGAGAGAGATACGGATACGGATACGGATAGTTTATTCAATAAAGGCCATGGCCCCTCATGAAGGGGGTACAGTAAATCAACATTCAAAATCAAAACCTTACAAATTACAGAAGTGAATGATAAACTGCAAATGATAATCCACAAATTGGATAATGCACAACTAATAATAATTAACTACATAATACACTGCGAAACTTAAAAGCCTTATATAAGTAAATAGCAAACTGTTTTATAATAGTTTCGTTAGTTGATGACATAAGCATGGCAAGTCGAAATAAAGTAGGGTGTCTATAATATTTTTTGTGGAATCCACTCATGTCTAAGGTCATTCAAAGCAGGGCAACACAACACAAAGTGAAGTTCGGTTTCTTCAGCACGTCTGCATAAAGGACAACTAAGATCAGAGACACTGGACTTTCGATAACGATAATGATGAAGAAATATGTCAGAAATTCCAAATCGGAACCTGGTTGTGATATGTTTCAAATGCTTATCCATTTTCATTGACTGTATAGAAATGAACTGTCTGTAAAAGAGAGAGAGAGAGAGAGAGAGAGAGAGAGAGAGAGAGAGAGAGAAGGGAAGCAAACAAGAAAGAAAGAAAAAAGAAAGAAAGAAAGTGAGAAAGAAAGAATGAAAGAAATAAGAAAGAGATGTGGATGCGGGTGTTTTATTCCTATAAAGGCCATTGCCCCTCATGAAGGGGTACAATACTCAAACAAGCACAGTCACTGAAGAAAATCATGAAGTTGCAACAGACCTGAAATGCAATGCCTTGTACAAGTATATTGACAAATTCCTTAGGACGCTTTCTTTTTCAGATGCTAGAAGTAGACTTAAACGAAATTGATTGGGATATCTATAAAAAATAAATTAGAAAGAGAGCATGAAAGAAAGAAAGGAAGAAAGAAAGAATGAATGAATGAATGACAGCAGAAAAAAAAGAAAGCAAGCAAGAAATGAAACCAAAATAAAAACCGCATTCTTTATGACTATTATTTGAGGGTCAGAGAGCTAAAAAAAATCGGTCATCACACTTCTTTCTTTCTTTCTTTTTATTCGCAGAGGAAGAAGAGAGAGAGTGTGTGTGTGTGTGTGTGTGTGTGTGTGTGTGTGTTTGTATGTGTGTGTGTATGTATGTGCGTGCATGCGTGTGTGTGTGTGTGTGTGTGTGTGTGTGTGTGTGCTTGTTTGTATGTGTGTGTATGTATGTGCGTGCATGCGTGTGTGTGTGTGTGTGTGTGTGCGTGTTTGTATGTGTGTGTATGTATGTGCGTGCATGCGCGCGCGTGTGTGTGTGTGTGTGTGTGTGTGTGTGTGTGTGTGTCCATGATGTTACTTTTCTTGTATTCAGAACAGAACTGTCACTCTTTTTTTTTCTTTTTTTTTTCTTTTTTTTTAATCTTTTGTAGGGAAAAAAAAACAGGACAGAAAGTTTTAAACCCGTTCAGTGACAGTGAATGAATTCCTTTCAAAGTTAGAAAGACAATTATGAGCGTTGCAATGAAACATAAAACGGGGTCAGATCAACAGACCATTGATTGATCCCTCCATTAACTCACTCAGTACGGCCAGTCCTCTCTTCTCCTCTACACAGACCCCTCGGATGTCCAGTGGGTGTCTGAATGACCCAACCTTTAGCTTCCGTCGTCAGAATTGTGGTATTCTTTGTCAACATTCACCTCTTCAGTATAAGAGCCTTCCGCTTGCAATATTTTGATGATGGTAATTGGGGTGAAACGCTGTTAACGTCGTCTCTTTCGCCGTTAAACCCGTTCAGTGACAGTGAATGAATTCCTTTCAAAGTTGGAAAGACAGAGAGGTCCACATTTGTAGCTCTTTACTATTATGAGCGTTGCAATGAAACATAAAACGGGATTAGATCAACAGACCGTTGATTGATCCCTCCATTAACTCTCTCCATACGAACGGTGAAAGAGACGACGTTAACAGCGTTTCATCCCAATTACCATCATCAAAATATTGCAAGCGGAAGGCTCTTATACTGAAGAGGTGAATGTTGACAAAGTATACCACAGTTCTGACGACGGAAGCTAAAGGTTGGGTCATTCAGACACCCACTGGACATCCGAGGGGTCTGTGTAGAGGAGAAGAGAGGACTGAGTGAGTTAAACGAGCCGTACTGAGTGAGTTAAACGAGTCTTAAAACAGTAGAATGCTGCGAAACAAAAAAAAACTGATAAGTTTGAATGCAACTTTTCTTAGTGTTCACTGAATGGAAAAACTCATGTAAGCCCACGCTTACTCGCAGTTCCACGATTTCTCTCTCACTTTTGAGAGAAGTTTCAGTTTCAGTAGCTCAAGGAGGCGTCACTGCGTTCGGACAAATCCATATACGCTACACCACATCTGCCAAGCAGATGGCTGACCAGCAGCGTAACCCAACGCGCTTAGTCAGGCCTTGAAACTTTGAAAGAAATCGTGGGGAAGTGCCCCTTAATTTTAATCAAAACGATTTCCTTTGTCATCGGAGTTGGGATCTTGTCTTTTCTCAATGGAGAATTTAAGAGAAAAACAAGAGAGGCAAGGCCTTCAAGACTCACTTGTGATACACTTTTTTTTTTAAATCCAAGCTTTTTATGTATTGAGTATAATTTCAAAATGTAATGTTTAAGATGAGAAAGATCAGTTTAAAGCAAATTAACTCCCCTAGCATTAATTGAGTAATTTCCCTTTTTTACTATCTGCACCAAAACGTTTGCAAAATAAATAAAACTTCCATGCTTAGCAAAAGAAGTTCCTGTTTGAACAAAAAATGATAATAATGACTGCTCTAGTTGTTGGGTCAGAATATCAGATCAAAGTGCCAAGTTTAGAGAATACAAAAAATATAAATATAACAGTAAATGCAGTTTGCATATAATTAGGCTTCATTCTTTTTTTTTTTTGTGCCCATCCCAGAGGTGCAGTATTGTTTTAAACAAGATGACTGGAAAGAACTGAATTTTTCCTATTTTTATGCCAAATTTGGTGTCAACTGACAAAGTAGTTGCAGAGAAAATGTCAATGTTAAAGTTTACCACGGACACACAGACACACACACACACACACACACACACACACACACACACACACACACACACACACACACACACACACACACACACACACACACACACACACACACACACACAACCGAACACCGGGTTAAAATATAGACTCACTTTGTTTACACAAGTGAGTCAACGAGAGAGAGAGAGAGAGAGAAAACGACACGAGAAACGGGAGTGACAACAACGACGATCATGATAATGACAGTGACGTTAGCGAAGACATCCACAATAGACTGTGAAGGTGATGACACAGTACTGGTTGAAAGAAATGTGTATGGGTGAGTGAGTTGGTGAGTGGGTGAATGAGTGGGTGAGTGAGTGAGTGAGTGAGTCTGGGGGGTGGTGGTCCTTTTGTGTGTTTACTTGGCAAGGTTGATTTGTTCTTTTCTTTCACTTTGTTTATTAAAATGATATTTTCATGGTTTGAGTGTCTTCTATGACACTGAGAATCTGTTTTCAGTGCAATCTTACATGCGAAAACATGCTGACACAAACAGATGATGAACAAATGAGCCAGCATGAAATGAAGAACATTCTAAATCAATGAGAGAGAAAAGTTGGCATCACAACCTACATCAAAACTATTTGGTCCGGTTTTCACGCTCCCTACGTGAGAGAGAGGATAAAGCATTGTGAAACATCTTTTTTTTTCTATCACATTTATGTAGAGAGTTGAATCATTCTGATGTTATTACCAACATCCCTCGGGAAAGATTCGGTTCAAGATTTATTATATTATGTTATATTATATTATCAATTTTATATTATATATATTATGTTATGTTACATTATGTCATATTACATTATATAATTTTCCTGTTTGAGTTATTTACATTGCCTTAATTTCGTTGTTTGCTATTTTTTCCGATGTTGAACTTGAGGTCAGTGCATTGCAGTGATCCATCTTATGTGAAATACAATAAATAGATGTGTTTCAGTGTCATTACTGTTGGTGTCTTCGCTAACGCCACTGTCGTTATCATCATCGTCATTGTTGTCGTCCCTCTCTTTCTGTTTTCTTTTCTTCTCTCTGATTTTTTTTTTTTTTGTTTTTTTCTCCTAGATTTGCATTGGGAAAAGACAAGAACCCATCACCGATGACAAAGGAAATCTTTTTGATTAAAATAAGGGGGACTTCCCACGATTTCTCACACGTGGAATAGGAACGTCCACGATTTCTCGCAAATCCCACGACTTCTCTCAAAGTGAGAGAAACCATGGGATTGCGAGAAATCGTGGGCTTTCAACACCCACCCGGAAAAGACCTCGCTGAGTTTTGGAGAAGGGTGATTCCCAAAGATGTGTTTTAACTGAACAACACACCCCACACACCCTCCCTGCATGAAAAAGCAGCAGTTAAATCACTTACAGAGACGGTAGTTTTGGGACGTTCTAACACTACAATCTATACCTCGTCTCGCCAGATCCGTTCTTCCTCTGATACTCGACTTCTCAGGATACCTCACGTCAGAAGTAAAACCTATGGACACAGATCGTTTTCTTTTCAATTGCCAAAGACGTGGAACAAGCTCCCTGATAACCTCCGTCATTCCGATTCCCTCGCATCTTTTAAATCTCGTCTCAAAACTCACCTTTTCCCTCAGCAGTAAGTTCA
>NC_134898.1:13415018-13422518 GCF_041734735.1 Babylonia areolata | reverse complement strand
TAACTCACTCAGTACGGCCAGTCCTCTCTTCTCCTCTACACAGACCCTTCGGATGTCCAGAGGGTGTCTGAATGACCCAACCTTTAGCTTCCGTCGTCACAATTGTGGTATTCTTTGTCAACATTCACCTCTTCAGTATAAGAGCCTTCCGCTTGCAAGATTTTGATGATGGTAACTGGGGTGAAACGCTGTTAACGTCGTCTTTTTCGCCGTTCGTATGGAGAGAGTTAAAGGAGGGGGGGGAGACAAGTATAACGAACGCCCGTGTTGTCTGGCTGCGACATTTCCTTTTGAACAATGAGTGCTGGGGACATACAGATTACACAGAGAGAGAGACAGAGAGACAGAGAGAGACAGAGAGAGAGAGAGAGACAGAGGCATACAGACAGACAGATAAACAGACAAGGCAGTTACAGAAAGAAAAAGAGGAGAGAAGGAGAAAGACAAAGACAGAAAGACAGACGGACAAAGAAAGAGAGAGAGAGGGGGGGGCAGAGAGAGAGAGAGGCAGAGAGAGAGAGAGGGGCAGAGAGGGACAAAGAGACAATGACAGAAACAGGAACAGCAGACATAGAGACAGAGACAGAGAAGGAGACAGAGATATCACTTATGAGAGAAAGAGAGAGAGAGAGAGTGTGTGTGTGTGTGTGTGTGTGTGTGTGTGTGTGTGTGTGTGTGTGTGTGAAGAGAGAGAGAGTGAAGAGAGAGAGAGTGTGTGTGTGTGAAGAGAGAGAGTGTGTGTGTGTGTGTGTGTGAAGAGAGAGACAGAGACAGAGAGACAGAGAGAGGCAGAGAGTGACAAAGAGACAATGACAGAAACAGGAACAACAGACATAGAGACAGAGAAGGAAGCTGAGATATCACTTATGAGAGACAGACAGACAGACAGACAGAGACAGAGAGAAAAAAACACAGAAAAAGAGAGAGGGGGAGAGATAGACAGACAGACAGAGACACAGAGAGAGAAGAGAGAGAGAGTGAAGAGAGACAGACAGACAGACAGACAGACAGAAAGACAGAGAAACACAGAAAAAGAGAGAGGGGGAGAGACAGACAGACAGACAAGCAGACAGACGGGCAGGCAGGCAGGCAGGGAGACAGACAGGCATGCAGACAGACAGATAAAAAGACAGGCAGGCAGACAGACAGACAAAAAGACAGGCAGGCAGGCAGACGGGCAGGCAGACAAAAAGGCAGGCAGACAGACAGGCAGTCAGGCAGGCAGGCAGGCAGGCAAACAGACAGACAGGCAGGCAGGCAGGCAAACAGACAGACAGGCAGGCAGGCAGACAGACAGACAGACGGGCAGGCAGGCAGGCAGGCAGACAGTCAGGCAAACAGACGGGCAGGCAGACAGAAAGACAGACAGACAGACAGACAGGGAGGCAGGCAGGCAGACAGACAGGCAGGCAGACAGACAGACAGACAGGCAGGCAGACAGACAGACAGACAGGCAGGCAGACAAACAAACAGACAGGCCGGCAGGCAGGCAGACAGACAGACAGACAGGCAGGCAGACAGACAGACAGACAGGCAGGCAGACAAACAAACAGACAGGCAGGCAGGCAGGCAGGCAGGCAGACAGACAGACAAAAAGGCAGGCAGACAGACAGACAGACAGGCAGGCAGGCAGACAGACAGGCAGGCAGGCAGGCAGGCAGGCAGGCAGACAGACAGACAGACAGACAGGCAGGCAGACAGACAGACAGGCAGGCAGACAGACAGAGAGACAGGCAGGCAGGCAGACAAACAAACAGACAGGCAGGCAGGCAGACAGACAGACAGACAGACAGGCAGGCAGGCAAACAGACAGGCAGGCAGGCAGGCAGGCAGACAGGCAGGCAGGCAGGCAGGCAGACGGGCAGGCAGACAGAAAGACAGACAGGCAGACAGGCAGACGGGCAGGCAGACAGACAGACAGACAGACAGGCAGACAGGCAGACAGGCAGGCAGACAGACAGACAGACAGACAGGCAGGCAGACAGAAAGACAGAGAGACAGGCAGGCAGGCAGGCAGGCAGGCAGGCAGACTGAGAGATATCGTGGGGCCGTGGGAGGGGAGGAAGTGGCAATGTTTGGATCAGGCTGAAACGACTCTCCTGGGTGAATCAAAAACCACTCGTTATGAAACATAAAACATCCCCCCCCCAACCCCCTCCCCATCCACAGCAAACTCCCTGGGAGCCCAATTGGCTTTGTTCCAAAAGTCACACACACACACACACACACACACACACACACACACACACACACACGCACGCGTAAGCGCACGCACACACCCACGCACACACACACAAACACACACGGGCACGCGCGCGCGCACGGGCGCATGTGCAAACACACAAATACGGAATCATACACACACACACACACACACACACACACACACACACACACACACACACACACACACACACACACACACGAGCGCAAAACGCGCGTACATACACGCACACGCATTTCATTTACACACGCGAATGCACGCACGTTCACACACACACACACACACACACACACACACACACACACACCTTTTTTTCTGTCAATGTAATGTCACAGCACAAGAACGTGAACGCACGGTCCATAAAAGATTCAGTCGTTTCAGTCCCAGAAGGGGTGGACAGAGGGGGATGGGGGTGGGGGGGTGCGGGGGGGGGGGGGGGGAGGGGACTTCAGGGCGCTAAAAAGAAAAGCACCCACACGCACGACAAGAAGTGGGAAATCACCAAGGCCCAAACTTTTTCCCTCATCAACACGTAGAAAGATAAATAAATAAATAAATAAATAAAGAGATAAACCTACGGGGGTTTTTCGCAACTGTCATAAAAGAATAATAATTGTTAGATGGGGGCCGCTAGGATATTGTGTCTGCTGACAAAGCAAACAAAAACAAAAACAAAAAACAAAAAAAAGAAAGAATGAATGAATGAATAGAAAGGTGACTCATTTTCTCGTTTCCTTATTGTACGATGTCTGTGGTGATTCTCATCTTTCTGTCTTGCTGGCGCTCTCTCTCTCTCTCTCTCTCTCTCTCTCTCTCTCTCTCTCTCTCTCTCTCTCTCTCTGACTCCCCCCTCTGACTCCCCCCCCCCATATCCCCTGTCTACGTTGTGTGTGTGTGTGTGTGTGTGCGTGCGTGTGTGTGTGTGTGTGTGTGTGTGTGTGTGTGTGTGCATTTGTGTGTGTGTTTGTGTATATATGTAACTGTTTCTCGTTATGTTTCTTTGTCTGTGTGAGTGTGTGTGTATCTGTCTATCTGTCTGTCTGTCTGTCTCTGTCTCTGTCTCTCTCTCTCTCTCTCTCTTAGAGAGTAATGACAAATACCGATGGTTTAATTCTTTCAAAAGTGTTTTTCAGGCAGAAAAGTATTTGTCATGTGTCACAAATAAGTGGCACAGAGATAACCTTATCAGATTTCGCCTCAGAGTTAGTGGTCTAAGAAGCTGTAAAAGATGGTTCTTAGTTGATAATGAAAATCTGTCAGATGTTAATTGTCCATCGTGTGGAGACGGATTAGAAGATGAAGTTCTTTTTTTTGTTTGTTTGTTTTTTGTTGTTGTTTTTTTGTTTGTTTGTTTGTTTCATTGTACTACTTACAGTGACATTAGGAAAAACTGTTCAAAACTGGACTCGTTCACCGGTGTTCCTGATCAAAACAGTGTGGCAAACATTGTTCGTTCGTTCTTTAGTTTAACGTCTTTTCACTATAAGTGATATTAGACGAGGGAAGGAAAAAAATCGAGTGGGAGGAGGGGGAGGGGGGGGAGGGGAATTACTGTGTACGCATACGAGTAAGTGAAAGTGTGTGTGTGTGTGTGTGTGTGTGTGTGTGTGTGTCTGTGTGTGTGTGTGTGTGTGTGTGTGTGTGTGTGTGTGAAAATTACTGATTTAAGTTTTGTTTAAAAAACAAAACAAAAACAACAACACATAACAATATAACATATTTCTAATGAAAAACTAACAACTATAACAGCGAACCAACAGGACTATTTAACAAGGAGTTGAAAAAGTCATACATTAGCAATGGACTGCTGAAGATCGTCAACACTGAAGATGATTTCAGTTCAGGGATTTGAGACTTTAACATATCGCAAGTTGGTATATGATCGGTTGTTATGTGAGCACCACAGATGCAAGAAACATTACTGACATATTTTGTCCTAAAACAATTCATTTTCCTTCCGCAGATTTGAGAAATGATTTGCCTCTTATGAAAATCATTATGGTAATGTTTTCCCATGAAACCATACATTTTCTTTATGTTCTTATGTAACTCCGAGTTACCGGTGTGTTTTTCTTCAAACTGAAATTTTGACCATTGGACTTTTTCTACCATGGTGTAACATTCCTGTAGTGAAAGCGAAATATTTAAATCTAACTCCGTGGAGCTTCTAGCTCCTTTTTTAGCCAAAATGTCAACTTTTTCATTATAGTAGAAACCGCAATGAGAAGGAATCCAGCAAAAGGTTATGTGGCAAACATTCTTTCATGTAACAACGTTTGTTTGTTTTTCTAAAAGAATTAGCGAGATTCATTGCAAAAGCAATGCAAATAAGAAAAAGGAAAATGGAAATTATTAATTGTGACTACATTTAACGTTCTAGGAATTCGTCTCATGATGATCCTCTGTCCGCGCGCATGTGTGTGTGTGTGTGTGTGTGTGTGTGTGTGTGTTTGATTGTGGGTGGGGAGGATGGGTGGGTATGTGGGATGTGTGAGTGAGGTGTGTGTATGTGTGTGTGTGACAATCTAAGGTGGGGAGGGGGTGTGGGGGGTGAGGGGGGTTCAGACAGGGATGGTTGCGACTTGGCGCTTCACGACCATGCGCGAGAGTGAGCGTGCGTGAATGACTTTGTTTCTGTTTGAAAGCGTGCGTCCGCGTCGGTGTTTATAGTTCAAATGACCATGGAAAAATTACTTGAGGTGTTCACAAGAATGCGTGTTGTTTCTTGCCCCCTTGTCTAAAGGGCGTTGTAACGCTGAATGGACATTAAAATCTTTGTCTTGTCTTGTCTTGTCTTGTCTTGTCTCTCTCTCTCTCTCTCTCTCTCTCTCTCTCTCTCTCCAGTAATCTGGGTATATTTTGTAAAGAAGACATTAACTGTAAATGGATTTGGGATTGTGTGGATGTGTCAGGGAGTTGGATGTGTAGAAGGATTTGTTTCAGAATTCAAAGATAGGCTAATTGCTTCATATAAACAGAATTGGCACTGTAAAATGGAAAGCACTGAGAAATATAGATGGTTTTTTAGTTTTAAAAGTATATTTCAAACAGAAAAATATATCACAGTCGTGACAAACAAGTGGCACCGAACAAGTCTTGCCAGATTTAGAACGAGAACGATTGGTTTGAATGCTTATGAAAAGTGGTTTCAGACTGAGCCCTCGTTACTCTCCCCTTGTCCGATGTGCGGTCATTCAAGGGAGGATGAATTGCATTTTTTGTTTAGTTGTAAAGCTTATGACGATATTCGAGAAAAATGTGTTGTATTTAAAACAAATTCAGCAAAGAATGAAGATATTTTTGGAGTGCTTAATCTAAATCAGGAAACTTCACTACAGTCACTTGCAAAATATATTGCAGAAGCGAATAACATGCGACGAAAAAAAAACTCAACAATAATAAAATAGTATCAGGTGTTGCTCATTGTGAAAAGTGAAATCTGTGTTGTCAGTCTCATATGGAAAATATTTATGTTATACATTTATATATGTTTTTGTTTTTATTTCTCACTACATGCCATTACTTTGAATGGATGGTCGAACTGCGCTTTGTTGCACAGATTGATTGATTTCGTTTTGGCTTTGGTTTTCATCAATATTATTACTATTGATGCATGTTGTTATTTGTATTATGAACCCCCATGTCATTAGGGCTGTAAAGCTATTGACATTAAAGTGTTCAGTGTTCAGTGTTCTCCAGTAATCATGAAAGCAAGGGGCAGTACTTCTGATATGTTTTGTCTTTCAGCAGTTGCTTCCCTTGAACTGCTCCGACTTGTTTTGTTTTTGTATCGAATGGCATGAAAAATCAGCTAGTGTGTGTGTGTGTGTGTGTGTGTTTGTGTATGTGTGTGTTTGTGTATGTGTGTGTGTGTGTGCGTGTGTGTACGTGTGTGTGTGTGTGTGTGTGTGTGTGTGTGTGTGTGTGTGTGTGTGTGTGTGTGTGTGTATGTGTGTGTGTGCTTTTTTCATTCTATGGTTTAACATCTTTCTATTTGTGTGATATTAAACGTGTAATGTATCTGTGTGTGCATATGTGTGTGTGCGATCGCATGCGCGCATGCACATGAGAGAACGTATCTGTAAAATAGGATTATACAAGAAAGGATTAAGTGCAACCATTCAATCAATATCCCATTAACATTGAAAAGTAACATCAAAATATAACATCAGTCAACGAATTTTTAGAAACTGCTATAATACTTGTAACCGAAGTCAGAATTCTGGCATCCTTCAGTCTGATTATGAAAGTGGAATTCAACACTCCATTTAGTGAGTGAGTGTGTGTGTGTGTGTGTGTGTGTGTGTGTGTGTGTGTGTGTGTGTGTGTGGTCACGGGCGTGTGCGTGTATGTATATGTGTGTGTGTGTGTGTGTGCGTGTCTGTGTGTGCGCGTGCGTATGTATGTGTGCTTACATGTGTTTGTGTAGGGTAGATATGGGTAACTGCGAACAGTGTGTAATTGCGAACGATTCGTGTACCCTCCCACTTCGAAGCGTTCTTAGCGGCTGCATTTCACAATTTAACGTCTGCTACGACCTTTTTCTAATACCTTAATGAATGTCCATTTCCAAGAACCAGACAAACATCAGCTATTTCTGGCTATTTCCGCGCTCTTTCTTCTCTTCGCGCCCCACTGCCGACCAAAGTTAAAACGTGCTCTCAAAATCCTCAAACCAAGTGAAGCAAATTGTGAGACTTTTACACATTTTAGAATAGTTGATTTGATCGGATATGTTGAATGCGCATTACCAGTGCTGGGAGATTTAAAAAAAGCACATTGGCGACAGATCAGAACGTCAGTTGTGACAGGCATCTGCAAAATAGTGTCGTTTGCAGTTAGATCATTGGATATTTTGACGTGAGTCTATTTGCGAACAATGCTGCACAGTTACTGAGCACTCTCAGAAGGGTGTGTGTGTGTGAGGTGTGGGTGTGTATGTGTTTAAATGTCTGTTTGTATTTTTGTGTGCATGTGTGATCAAAACTAACAATACAACGGTCTGGTGCGATCTTCCAATAATATATTATGTCTAATGCGTTAAAGACCTGCTTCTGTTTTAATTGTCTACATGTACCCAAAGCCATTGTTC
Organism: Babylonia areolata; assembly: GCF_041734735.1. Taxonomy (NCBI): domain Eukaryota; kingdom Metazoa; phylum Mollusca; class Gastropoda; order Neogastropoda; family Buccinidae; genus Babylonia; species Babylonia areolata. Next base: position 13,415,202 of record NC_134898.1, on the reverse strand, counting down.
ACAATTAGACGTGCCTGTTCGCATTTGCCCTAAGGCACCCCTGCTATTTCAAACGTCCGACAAAACCTTTTAAAAAAAAATGAGCAGACGAACTTTTTCTTGGTGCAACCAGTCGGAGAATACCTTCAAAAACAAAAGAACTACGATTGACTATTTTACGACATGTTATCTTGACAGTACACAC
>NC_134898.1:13392518-13402518 GCF_041734735.1 Babylonia areolata | reverse complement strand
GTTGTGTTGTGTTGTGTTGTGTTGTGTTGTGTTGTGTTGTGTTGTGGTCGTGTCGTGTCCGTGTCTGTGTTCGTGTCCGTGTCCGTGTCCGTGTCCGTGTCGTGTCGGGTCGGGTCGGGTCGGGTCACGTCGTGTCGTGTTGTGTTGTGTTGTGGTCGTGTTGTGTTGTGGTCGAGTTGCGTTGTGTTCGTGTCGTGTCGTGTCGTGTCGGGTCGCGTCGGGTCGTGTCGTGTCGTGTCGTGTCGTGTCGGGTCGCGTCGGGTCGTGTCGGGTCCGTGTCATGTCGTGTCGTGTTGCATCGTGTCTTATCGTATCGTCTCACATCATATTGTGTCTTGACGTTTTGTAATGTATCGTATTGTATACATCATTTTATCATTTTCACTTTTTCAGTGTAGCATAGTGTAGTGTAGACTCGCATCGTATCGAATCGTATTGTGTCTTATCGTATCGTATTGTATCGTATCGTATATATACTATTGTATCGTATTCACTTTGTAGTGTAGTGCAGCGTAGTGTATGTAGAGTAGTACATTGAATCGTATCGTGTCGTGTCGTTTCGTATCGCATCATATCGTATCTTATTGTATCGTGTTGTATCCTATGGTATCGTATGCTATATCGTGTTGTATTTACTTTCGTAGTGTAGTGTAGTGTAGTGTAGTGTAGTGTAGTGTAGTGTAGTGTAGTGAAGTGTGGTGTATCGTATCCAATCGAATCGAATCGTATCGTATCGTACCGTACCATGTCATGTCGTGTCATGTGGCATGTCGTGTCGTGTCGTGTCGTGTCGTGTCGTGTCCTATCGTATTTCGTTGTGTATTGTATTTTATCGCATTGTATTGGAAGACAGCAGAGTTAAAATGCAAGAATCATCCATTTCATGTTTCAGTGTACTTGTTACTCTGTCTGTTTCTTCTAGCACATGTTACATACACATACGTACGCATGCACAACCACATAATCATAAAGCACATATACACACATATGTACACACATGTGTGTACGCGCGCACACGTGCAGGTATACGTACAATGTGTAATCACGCACGCACGCGCGCGCGCACACACACACACACACACACACACACACACACACACACACACACACACACGCACATACCACATCACATCACATTACAACACAATGCCACACAACTACAAACACAACATATCACAGCACAACACAGCACAGCGCAGCACAACTACAACACAACACAGCCCAACACAGCACAGCATATACAACACAGCACAACTACAACACAGCACAGCATATACAACACAGCACAACTACAACACAACACAACACAGCACAACTACAACACAACACAGCACAACTACAACACAGCCCAGCACAGCACAACTACAACACAGCCCAACACAGCACAACTACAACACAGCACAGCACAGCACAACACAACTACAACACAACACAGCACAGCATATACAACACAGCACAACTACAACACAGCCCAGCACAGCACAACTACAACACAGCCCAACACAGCACAACACAGCACAGCACAGCACAACACAACTACAACACAACACAGCACAGCATATACAACACAGCACAACTACAACACAGCCCAACACAGCACAGCATATACAACACAGCACAACTACAACACAGCACAGCACAGCATATACAACACAGCACAGCACAGCACAACTACAACACAACACAGCACAGCACAACTACAACACAGCACAGCATATACAACACAGCACAACTACAACACAGCACAGCACAGCATATACAACACAGCACAACTACAACACAGCACAACACAGCACAGCATATACAACACAGCACAACTACAACACAGCCCAACACAGCACAACTACAACACAGCATAACACAGCACAGCATATACAACACAGCACAACTACAACACAGCACAGCACAGCACAACTACAACACAGCCCAACACAGCACAGCATATGCAACACAGCACAACTACAACACAACACAGCACAGCACAACTACAACACAGCCCAACACAGCACAGCATATACAACACAGCACAACTACAACACAGCCCAACACAGCACAGCATATACAACACAGCACAGCATATACAACACAGCACAACTACAACACAGCACAACTACAACACAGCACATCACAACTGCAACACAGCACAACTACAACACAGCACAACTACAACACAGCACATCACAACTGCAACACAGCACATCACAACTACAACACAGCACAACTACAACACAGCACAACTACAACACAGCACACCACAGCACAACTACAACACAGCACATCACAACTACAACACAGCACAACTACAACACAGCACAACTACAACACAGCACATCACAACTACAACACAGCACATCACAACTACAACACAGCACAACTACAACACAGCACATCACAACTACAACACAGCACATCACAACTACAACACAGCACATCACAACTACAACACAGCACAACTACAACACAGCACAACTACAACACAGCACATCACAACTGCAACACAGCACATCACAACTACAACACAGCACATCACAACTGCAACACAGCACATCACAACTGCAACACAACACATCACAACTGCAACACAGCACAACTACAACACAGCACATCACAACTGCAACACAGCACAACTACAACACAGCACATCACAACTGCAACACAGCACAACTACAACACAGCACAACTACAACACAGCACATCACAACTACAACACAGCACATCACAACTACAACACATCACAACTACAACACAGCACAACTACAACACAGCACATCACAACTACAACACAGCACATCACAACTACAACACAGCACAACTACAACACAGCACAACTACAACACAGCACATCACAACTGCAACACAGCACATCACAACTACAACACAGCACAACTACAACACAGCACATCACAACTACAACACAGCACATCACAACTACAACACAGCACAACTACAACACAGCACATCACAACTACAACACAGCACATCACAACTACAACACAGCACAACTACAACACAGCACAACTACAACACAGCACAGCACAACTACAACACAGCACAACTACAACACAGCACAACTACAACACAGTACAACACAACTGCAACACAAACACAACTACGACTCGAAACACGAACATCGAAACAGTTCTTACGCTGGTTTGAAATGCCCAGGCTTTCACACTCGCTGTCGAGACACCCCATCCACAAACCAACGGAGTACCCTTCGAGCAGGTACGATTTATATTCTCCCCAGTACGGAGCTCCGAAGCCGACGATGTACAGCCCAGTGAAGAATATTATTCCCAGAAATCCTATTTTGTAACCACCCGATCGGCTAGAAAATACAGACATGGTGGTTTCGGTGGGGGGGGGGTTTTGTGTTTTTTTGTGTTGTTTTTTTCGTTCAGGCAATTGACAACAATTGTGAAGCTGTCTGGCTTAAATGAGCTTTGTCAAGGTCAGTCCGGGTTTTGTTTCTGTTTTCTAGTAGTAGTCCTGTCGAACAAGAAAGAGATCCAATCGAAAAAAAAAGCCAGAATCTGAAATCTACTTGTTGGTATCTGGCAAGAGAGTTGATACTGTTTTAATGCATGCACGATCTTCAAACCATCGCCAACAGATTTGAAGCGAATATGATATAATTATCTCTCCTTTTTTTCTTTTCTTTTTTTAACGTCAGTCAGCTAACAATTCGGTTATGCAAGAGTATTTGCAAAGCAGGAACAGATACACAAAAAAGTGACACTGGGAATTTACAGGTAGAACAAAATCGACCGCTTTTGCTCACTCTTTGAGAGCAGTTTCTAACGAGCGATCCAGAAGGGTATCTCCTTTAAACAGTGATCAGAGAGTTCTCTTGATGATAAATTAGAATAAAAACAACACGGTCGACGTATATAAAAAATAAAAAAATCCAACGGTTAATTCACGTATCTCTTCCCTGTCATTTGAGGACTGAACTTTAAGATGTCTCTCGATGATAAAATAAGTATCGAGAGCCAGAATTCTCTGCCTTTTTTTTTTTCTCCAACAGTCAATGGAAAAAGTTGCGAAGTTGAGGCGGAAATGAACAATGGTTCAGCGTCGAACTCACAGGGACGATTAAAACGTTGAGTTCAAACAACTACTTTGTGATTTCAGGACCTCTTTTCAAGAGGGTACGGACTGAGGTGACTTTTATACTTCTAACCTAGATAACACAGCTCCATAATGGGATGGGCGATGGTGAAGTTAAACAGGGCGACCGGTGTAGGGGAGTAAGATATAGTCCCTCTCATCATTTTAGCTCCCTGGGGTTGAATTCAGAAATCATAATTATTACAACACAGACACAGAGAGAGAGAGAGAGAGTTCACATATCCAATTGGGAGGGTGGGGATGAAGGAGGCGAAGGGGGCGGTAAGAGCCATGCCCATAATACTATACTGACAACATCACAGCCTTATCACAACGAGGATGGCCTACCTTTCATTAGTAGTAGTAGTAGTAGTAGTAGTAGTAGTAGTAGTAGTAGCAGCAGCAGCAGTAGTAGCAGTAGTAGTAGTAGTAGTAGTAGTAGTAGTAGTAGAATTATTATTGTTATCACATGACAACAACAACAATTACTACTACCACTAATCATCATCATCATCATCATAATGATGATAATGATTAGTATTCATATAGCGCTGAATCTTGTGCAGAGACAAAAATCAAAGCGCTTGCACACCCGGTCATTCACAAGCATGCATATCCCCAATTCACAAACTGAGACGAAAAACAAATTCATATGAATACATGTAAACACAAAGCTGAAGAACCTGAAAACCAGGAAGAGGCGAGGGAGAGAGGGAAAGGCAGAGAGGGAGGCTATTCTGGGAAAAGGTCGGTTAAAGGCGTTGGACTTTCAATCTGAGGGTCCCGGGTTCGAATCTCAGTGAAGACGCCTGGGTGGGTAAAGGGGTGGAGATTTTTTCCGATCTCTCCCAGGTCAGCATGTATGCTGATCTGCTCGTGTGTATACACAGGCAGAAGATCATATACGCACGTTAAAGATCCTGTAATCCATGTCAGCGTTCGGTGGGTTATGGAAACAAGAACATACCCAGCATGCACAACCCCGAAAACGGAGTACGGCTGCCTGCATTACGGGGTAAAGAAACAAAACGGTCATACACGTCAAATGTTACATGTTTGTCTCTGAAGTGAAATGTGATTGAATGACACAGGAAACGAATGATGATCGCCCAATGGCAGCTGTCAGTCGGCTCTACCCAGGTAGGCAGCCTGTTGTACAAATGACCCCGTGTTTGTAAAGCGCTTAGAGCTTGGTCTCTGACCGAGGATAGGTGCTATATATAAGTATCCATATCATTCATTCAAGGCAGAGTTAAGAGAGCTGAGTGCAGAGACTGATATGACGAAGCGAAAGAGGAAGTTCATTCCAACTTCAAGGTCCAGAGACAGAGAGAAAGAGGAAGTTCATTCCAACTTCAAGGTCCAGAGACAGAGAGAAAGAGGAAGTTCATTCCAACTTCAAGGTCCAGAGACAGAGAGAAAGAGGAAGTTCATTCCAACTTCAAGGTCCAGAGACAGAGAGAAAGAGGAAGTTCATTCCAACTTCAAGGTCCAGAGAGAAAGAGGAAGTTCATTCCAACTTCAAGGTCCAGAGACAGAGAGAAAGAGGAAGTTCATTCCAACTTCAAGGTCCAGAGACAGAGAGAAAGAGGAAAATCATTCCAACTTCAAGGTCCAGAGACAGAGAGAAAGAGGAAGTTCATTCCAACTTCAAGGTCCAGAGACAGAGAGAAAGAGAAAGTTCATTCCAACTTCAAGGTCCAGAGACAGAGAGAAAAAGAAAGTTCATTCCAACTTCAAGGTCCAGAGACAGAGAGAAAAAGGAAGTTCATTCCAACTTCAAGGTCCAGAGACAGAGAGAAAGAGGAAGTTCATTCCAACTTCAAGGTCCAGAGACAGAGAGAAAGAGGAGGTTCATTCCAACTTCAAGGTCCAGAGACAGAGAGAAAGAGGAAGTTCATCCCAACTTCAAGGTCCAGAGACAGAGAGAAAGAGGAAGTTCATTCCAACTTCAAGGTCCAGAGACAGAGAGAAAGAGGAAGTTCATTCCAACTTCAAGGTCCAGAGACAGAGAGAAAGAGGAAGTTCATTCCAACTTCAAGGTCCAGAGAGAAAGAGGAAGTTCATTCCAACTTCAAGGTCCAGAGACAGATAGAAAGAGGAAGTTCATTCCAACTTCAAGGTCCAGAGACAGAGAGAAAGAGGAAGTTCATTCCAACTTCAAGGTCCAGAGACAGAGAGAAAGAGGAAGTTCATTCCAACTTCAAGGTCCAGAGACAGAGAGAAAGAGGAAGTTCATTCCAACTTCAAGGTCCAGAGACAGAGAGAAAGAGGAAGTTCATTCCAACTTCAAGGTCCAGAGACAGAGAGAAAGAGGAAAATCATTCCAACTTCAAGGTCCAGAGACAGAGAGAAAGAGGAAGTTCATTCCAACTTCAAGGTCCAGAGACAGAGAGAAAGAGGAAGTTCATTCCAACTTCAAGGTCCAGAGACAGAGAGAAAGAGCGGCGGACCGACTGTGGAGTGTTTCGATCTGCATGGGAGCGTGGGTACAGAGTCAGGATCCGAAGGTGATCGTAGAGAGTGAGATGGGTGTGTAGAGGGGAAGACAGCTACACAGAAAAGGAAGGGGTAGAGTTGTTTGTACATTTATGACATAGAGTGCTGAATTTGTACTCTATTCTATGTGGGACAGGGAGCCAATGGAGATGTTGCAAGAGAGGAGTAGTGTGCTCAGATCTTTTCCTTCTGAGGATAAATCTGTAGTAGTAGTTGTTGTTGTTGTTGTAGTAATTGTTGTTGAAGCAGCAGCAGTAGCAGTATTAGTAGTTGTTGTAGCAGCAGCAGTAGTAGGCTTATATCACAGATTGACATACGTTTATATTTGGGCCAACAGCAAAGTGAGAGCTGTATTATCAATGGTTTCTCCAGTCAATGGGAAACTATTTACAGCTTAGTCTTTTGTGAAAGGACTATGACTCTCAAACTACGAGACAAAATTGCACTGGCTCTTAGTGCTGCAGCTTTGTGGGCTAGTTGGCCTTTGGGAACCATCCCAACGCCGACTGTCCTAAAACCCTCTTGGCCGAGAGAGTGGGGATGTACTTGGGCAAGACACTCTCCACTATAATCAAATTCTAGCTCAAATAGTCGGAACAGCAGTTGCCTCCTCTGCTATTCTGATGGTCATAGTCGAACACGACTGACTATCATATATATATATAGTAGTATTAGTAGTAGTTGTAGCAGCAGAAGTAGTAGTAATAGTAGTAGTAGTTTGAGTGACCCGGGGTTCGAACACACGACTTCAATAGGGCGAGCCTGGCGCTTTACCAACTGCTCTATGCAGGTGCACAAAGGGATAGATACTGCCCCTAAAAAGAGCAACGGTATAAAACTAAGTTTAATGACCTATTGACTTTCGCGCTTGAGGTCAACATTTTTTCAGTGAAAGGGGCCTTCTTGGCGTTATGAGGGCTACGTTGTTCGAGGGAGTAGGGTCATACATAAATAAATTATAGAGAATTGTTCAGTTTAACGACCTAATCGCTTATACCCTTAAATATCATGCTGTTTAGCGTTTGGGTCTTGGTTTTGTAAAGGTTTCATTTTTCAAGAGCAGGGGTGGTATAAATATACGTTTAAGGGGGTGGTTTTTAATACCCTTCACCGAGATCAGGGGGCCTCCGCTTTGCTGATAACGATGTTAACAACCAACCACAAACCTTGGACTGTGTGGTTTTGTGTGTCGAACGGTTTCGATTCCCGTTTATCAACAGCGAGGCCTGTTGCCTGACTCATTTGCTCTCTTTTTTTTTTTTTTTGCCATGCGGGGGATATCGTGCAATAGTCAGCCGTGATACTGAGGAAAAGTGTTGATGTATGTGTGCAGTAGGATGGGGTGGGGTTGGGTGGAGAAGGGGGATGCGTGCGTTTGTGGGGTGTAGGGGGGGTGTTGTTTGTGAATGTGTGTGTGTTGATATATATATATATATATATATATATATATAATTATAATCTCTGTGTGTGCCTGTCTGTCTGTGTGTGTCTGTGTAATGTGGATAGAAGGGAATAGGCCTGTGTAGGGAACAGCTAAAATCATTTTCATGACATTTCAACAATATAGCAGACATGTACACACACACACACACACACACACACACACACACACACACACACACACACACACACGTGAGTGTGTCTGTCAACCAGATCACATTGTCGCAATGGTACCAACGTAAGTGTTAACATACCGCCGCGATAAAGCTGACGACATCACTTTAATTTTTTTTTTTTTTAATAATAATAATAATAATAATCTCTCAATATTCCAGTCGTGTCAAAATCCTGACTGACGTCAACTGCCCACTGACTGCGCAGGTACACGCACAAAGAACACGGAACATAAAAATAGCGGTTCTCAGTGACGGTGATCTTTTGTCGTCATTGAAGATGTTATCGCCCTGGAAGTCAAGTTGTGTGTTCATACAAGTTCCGATTATCATGTGGTGGACAATTATTCGTATCATCGTGGTGACAATATCACACACACACACACACACACACATATATATATATATATATATAGATAGATAGATAGATAGATAGATAGATAGATAGATAGATATATATATAGAGAGAGAGAGAGAAATATAAAGATATTTGTACACACACACACACTCACACATATATATATATAGAGAGAGAGAGAGAGAGAGAGAGAGAGAGAGAGAGACATATATAGATATTTGTACACACACACACGAGAGAGAGAGAGAGAGAGAGATATTTGTGTGTGTATGTGTATATATATGTATGTGTGTGTGTGTGCATGTGCCTCTGTGTGTGTGTGCGCGCGCGCGCGTGTGTGTGTGTGTGTGATATCTTCAGTTCAACATCTATTCACCAGAAGCGTTATCAGGCGGAGAGTATGTGTGTGTTGTGTGTGTGTGTGTTGTGTGTGTGTGCGCGCGCGCGCGTGTACAGGGCTTAAGAAAAAAAAACGTGTTCATCAACACCGACCTCACACCACCACGTTCAAAGCTCCAGTGTGTGTGTGTGTATGAGTGTGTGTGTGTATGTGAGTGTGTGTGTGTGTGTGAGTGAGTGTGTGAGTGTGTGTCTGTGTGAGTGAGTGTGTGTGTGTGTGTGTGTGTGTGTGTGTGTGAGTGTGTCTGTGTATGTGTGTGTGTGTGTGAGTGTGTCTGTGTGTGTGTGAGTGAGTGTGTCTGTGTATGTGTGTGTGTGTGAGTGTGTGTGTGTGTGTGTGTGTGTATGTGTGTGTCTGAGTGTGTGTGTGTGTGTGTGTGTATGTGTGTGTGTGTGTGTGTGGACGGAAGTTGGACGGAATGAGGACGAAAGCGAACGTCACACCTCAACAGGGTCAAGTTCTTTTATGCGCATGGTGATAGTGCAGTGCGCATGGAAAAAAATTCCCTGGTGTTGACTTCGGTTGTGTGTGATAGTGAAGTGCACATGGAAATTCCCTGATGATGATTTTCGTTGTGGTTGTTGTTGGGTTTTTTTGTTTTTGTTTTTTTGTTGTTGTTGGGTTTTTTTGTAGGTCCGGGATGGAAAATAAGCCTCCATGAACTGGGTTTGTCCTGTCTTCTATTTATCAGCTGACAACAAAAAGAGGATGTAGAGGAAACCTCTTCAAATTATCGACACTCCCAAACGCTTCAGCATTCACGATTTAGTGTTCGTCAGATTTGTATCCTGTTTTCTTCGGAGGTTTTTTTTTTGTTTTTGTTTTTTTGTTTTTTTAAGGTGGGGGTCGAAGGGTGGGGGATGGGGGGGGGGGGGGGGGGGGGCATTCATTATCACCATGAAGACATGGTGTGCTCAACTGTCTGTAGTATCTTGTATTTGTATTTCTTTTTATCACAACAGATTTCTCTGTGTGAAATTTAGGCTGCTGTCCCCAGGGAGAGCGCGTCGCTACACTACA
>NC_134898.1:13370018-13387518 GCF_041734735.1 Babylonia areolata | reverse complement strand
TGTTTGATTGATTGATTGTGGTGGGTGGCTCGGTTTCTTTGTGAGTGAACGTGATGGGTAGGGAGAGATTGGGTGGATGATTTGTTGTTGGTTTTTTTGTTTGTTTTTTGGTGTGGTTTTGTGTGTGTGCGTGTGTGTGTGTGTGTGTGTGTGTGTGTGTGTGTGTGTGTGTGTGTTTTGGGGGGTTAATGTTTAAAAAAAAAAAAACAGGACTTAGTGGGTGGGGGGGGGGTTGGGGGGGGCCGGGGGAGGGAGTGTAAGTGTGGCGTGAAGGTAGGCTGGTGGGTGGTTAGATGGACTGAAAGAGAGAGGAGGAGTTTGTGGAGTTGGGTGGGTGGGTGGGATGGGGTTGGGGGGCCTGGGCGGGGGGGACGGGAGGGGGGAGGGAGTTGAAAGTACAGGTTCAGTTTGGTCGGGCGAATAGCTATAGGTGGGTGAGTGGGGGGGGGGGGGGGGGGCTGGGGTGGACTGAAAGAGGGAGAGAGAGGTAAGGGGCATTAATTGGGGAATCTCAAGAGCTATTAATTTTATGAGTTGTGTTGTTTTTGTTTTGTTTTTTTACTGATAATGATAATAATTATGATGATAATAATAACCTTAGACCGACAATATCCCGGGAAAAGAAAATAATTTCTTTCCTCTTCTTTTCTTTTTTTTCTTCTTAAACACACAGAATGATGAAATGGCATTTGATTTCATTAACTGATTGATTAATTACACTTCTTTTTCTTTCTTTTTTTTTAATCCATCAATCAATTTTAGTGATAGGTGAGTAATAAAAGATATCAAGAAATTCATATTTTTCAATAATTCATTATAGACATGAACAAATAAATACATTCTGTTTAAGTTAATAAACAGGCAGATAAATAAACAAATAAATGAACAGATAGATAAATAAATGAATAAACAAAGAAAAGGCTGACTGAGGGCATAATATAATATCTATTTATCTATACCTCCAACAATGGCGAGCACTTCCAAGTTCTTGGAGTAGGTGGAGGCTTTGAGCAGAAAGTTGGCGAGAAGATCGTAGCCACAGGTCAGCATCAGTATCAGCAGACCAACAGTCTCCAGGAACCGTGTGATGTGGAACCACATATCTGGAGGGTTTAGTTCACAGACAGATAGAATGAATTAATGAGGAAATGAACGAATAAATGAACGAATGAATTCGTTGATTAATTCATTGATAAAAAAAATAATAATAACCGAGTTGTAGACATATGATGCGAAAACGAAACGCAAGTACACACACACACACACACACACACACACACAAATGCTCACACACACACACACACACACACACACACACACATATATATATGTGTGTGTGTGTGTGTGTACATCAGTGTGTGTGTGTGCGAGTATTTGTGTGTGTGTGTGTGTGCGTCAGTGTGTGGGTGCGTCAGTGTGTGTGTGTGAGTATGTGTGTGTGTGTGTGTCTGAGTATTTGTGTGTGTGCGTGTACGCGCGCACAAGCAGAAACACATACATCGATAATTTAAACGAATTAATATCAAAGATGAAAGAGCAGCCCCACCATCACAGACACATGGACTCGCGGACACACACACACACACACACACACACACACACACACATACATGAACGCGTGCGCGCTGATACAAGGTCAATGTAATCTTGTCCACGTGCACGCATGTAACCAAACGCGCGCGCACACACACATAAATACATACGCGCGCGCGCACACACACACACACACACACAGAGATCCGAGCAAAGAAGTGAGCTAGACCATTATAATATAGACACCAGAATTCTACAGATAATTATTAGCGTCTCTACGTGGCTAGACATGCTACACACTCACACAGATTGGCGACACCCAGGTTGGCACAGACGTCAGCAATACAGGCCATCCACAGCCCACTGGAGGACCTGAACCGTCCCGAGTCCACCGTCACCCAGTACGGGGAGCTGAACCCGATGAGGTACAGCAGTGAGGAGGCCAGCAACCCCACCAGTCCTATCTTGTACAGCAGCGGACGACTTGAGAACACGGCCATTTTGTGTGTGTGTGTGGTGGTGGTGGTGGTGGTGATGATGATTAATTAATTAACTCTTTATGTACGTTGCCTTGCGTTTACGTTGTTTTATTAATTGTGTGGTGATTATTTTTTTTCTTTTTTCTATACGTAGCGTTTATATATTTTATTTATTGTACGGTGATTTGTTTCTGTACGTTGTTGCGTTTATAATTATTGTTTTATTGTATGGTGATTGTTTCTATACGTTGCGAGTTTTGTTGTTCTGTTGTATGGTGATTGTTTCTATACGTTGCGATTTTTGTTGTTCTGTTGTATGGTGATTGTTTCTATACGTTGCGATTTTTGTTGTTCTATTGTATGGTGATTGTTTCTGTATGTTGCGTGTAAGTTGTTTTGTTTTATTATATTTTTCTGAACACGTCACATGATCGTTGGTTTGCTCTTTTTTTTTCTTTTTTTTTTTTTGTTTGTTTGTTTGTTTGTTTTGTTTTGTTTTGTTTCCTTCAATGTGTATGAAAAAAAAGGCACATGGAAAAAAACCTATACACTGTTTAGAAACTTGTAATATATACACTGTTGATTCACAATCTCAGTGGCAGACTCCACAACAGACTCCTCTTTTCATCACTTGACAACGGGCCTATGGTTCGAAACGTCGTATCCCACTAAACAAAGAGGATTCATCTACCACCAAACAGGGTTGGGTTTTTTTTTTAAACTTTAGTGGCTTTTTTTTGTTTTGAAGAATCCTGCAGTCAGTTTTGTCTTCTTCTTCCAACAGAAATGTTTTGCCGGACAGAGAGGTTTAACTCACTCAGTACGGCCAGTCCTCTCTTCTCCTCTACACAGACCCCTCGGATGTCCAGTGGCTGTCTGAATGACCCAACCTTTAGCTTCCGTCGTCAGAATTGTGGTATTCTTTGTCAACATTCACCACTTCAGTATAAGAACCTTCCGCTTGCAATATTTTGATGATGGTAATTGGGGTGAAACGCTGTTAACGTCGTTTCTTTCGCCGTTCGTATGGAGAGAGTTAATGAATTTCACTCACAGTGACTTGCTTATCGTGAATATCTCAGTGGAAAGTTTGCGGTATCTCATCACAAACAGGATCACGACGGTGCCTTTTATAGGTTACTTGTCGAAGTATTGCCCAATCTGAAACGGACTGGGAGGTCTATATATATAGGGTAGGCGTACGACGAGCTTGACTTTTTTTTCTTTTTTTTTTTTTTTTAAAGCTCCGGCTACGACAGTCAACAACATGTGTACATTTGTCGGTCGCAGTTCGAGATGTGTATGTCGTTTATCAAGCCCCGACCTCATTCACTCGATCTTCCCCCCCCCCCCCCTCCCCGCCCCTTCCCCCCGCCCCCCCCTCCCCCCGCGCCCACCCCCATTCCTATCTTCACCAAAGAAATCTACACACACACACACACACACGTACGCACGCACGCACACACACGCACACACACACACACACACACACACGCGCACGCACGCACGCGCGCACACACACACACACACACACACACACAAGCATTATTTCAACCAAGTGATCGAGTCACCAAAACTGACACGCAGAAAAGTTATGCTTTTAAAGTGGGTGCATGATGACAGTGTGTGTGTGTGTGTGTGTGTGTGTGTGTGTGTGTGTGGCTATTGATCTAGATTTATGTGGGGTAGAATGCACAAGGGGCGCGTGCTAATCTCACACATTAACTTTTTTAAAGATAATTTCGTAGTAGTAGTAGTAGTAGTGGTGGTGGTGGTGGTGGTGGTGGTAGCAATAGCACGTATAGTAGTAGCAGCCAGTAGTATCCGTAGCAGTATAGCAAATGAATATTTACATGAATAAATAAATGAATGAATAAATAAATAATGTTCGGACCATGAACACGCTCTCTCTCTCTCTCTCTCTGTGTGTGTGTGTGTGTGTGTGTGTGTGTGTGTGTGTGTGTGTGTGTGTGTGTGTTTTGTAATCAACATCGAACGTTTCGTTTCAGCCCACATCAAAATTTAATTTGTCATTGGTTATCTCCCTTCACCCTTTCTCGCCCTCGACTTTATTTTCCCCCCATTTGTATTATCCCCCCCTTTTTGTTTCTTCTTTTTGAAATTATCTTCGCTCTTCCCTCTGTGGCCGTCATCCTGTTATTGTCAAGTTTCCTTGTTTCTCTATGACTCAAAAGAGTTAATGGGAATAAACACAATCTGAAACTCTGAAACTCTCTGAAACTCTGATATCCGAGTACAACTAAAATAACAACTTCACTGACATCCTCTTGAGCTGATTCTGAGGAAAACAATAATGGTTTGTTTTTGTTTTGTTTTTGGGGGGGGGGTTAGGGGGGGGGGGGGGGGACAGCGGAGGTCTGTCAAAGAAAGAAAGGAAGAAGTTATGTATCGTTAAAGGGAAGAAACGGGATGACAGAAGAGAGAGAGAGAGAGAGAGAGAGAGAGAGAGGCGATGTCAAAAACGTGTTACACCACAAGTATTCCCCCACTGGTCTAAAAATAGTTCATACTGCGAAGTCTGTTGCGTGTGACACTGCATGCGGCCCCGCTGTTCATTAAACTGTTGTATGTTTTTATGAGAGGCGAAAAATCGTTCAAAATTGACACTGTGAGCTGTAAATCTCTGTGTGTGTGTGTGCGCGCGCACACACACACACACACACACACACACACACACACACACACACACACACACACACACACAATTTGACTGTGGGGGGAGGGGGGATGCATATGAAAGGGTTGATGTGGTTGTGCACACGCGCGCATGTGTATTTGGAGTGTTGGTAAGAATGTGTGTGTGTGTGTGTGTGTGTGTGTGTGTGTGTGTGTGAAAGCGCGCGCACGCCGGTACGTGTGTCAACGTGTGAATGTGAGTGTGAGTGTATGTATGTGTGTTTATGCGGTGTGTGTGTGTGTGTGTGTGTGTGTTTGTGTGTGTATGTATTTGTGTATGTATGCTGTGTGTGTGTGTGTGTGTGTGTGTGTGTGTGTGTGTGTGTGTGTGTAGGGAGGGGGTCTGGGGGGGGCTTTTGATCTGATTGGTACCTACTATGTCATGTCACCAGAGCTTTTCAGCTAATGACATTAAACATTTCAGTGTTCAGTGTTCTCTTGCTCGCTCTCTCTCCCGTCCCTGTTTCAGTTTTTCACTTCCTCTCGATCCACTCTCACGTCACTGTGTCCACACACCGCCCACCCCCCACCCCCCTTCCTCCTCTTCGTGGATAATTATTATCATCCCCCTCCATCCCCTGCCCGTCAGTTAGTGACCTCCAACCATCCCTCTTAACCCTTTCACCGCCAGTCAATTTAGACTACAAAATTCCCTTGTGATGTAAACACGGAGAAGACAGTGGCTATAAGAATAGCTGGGGATTCCCCCTGCGATGCATAGTAAATATGGCCTATCCTACCACCGAACATTAAGAGCAGTTTCAGTTTCAGTTTCACTTTCTCAAGGAGGCGTCACTGCGTTCGGACAAATCCATACACGCTACACCACATCTGTTGAGCAGATGCCTGACCAGCAGCATAACCCAACGCGCTTAATCAGGCCTTGAGTGCATGCTTACATATTTGTGTACCTATGAAAGTGGATTTCATTTTATGTAATTTCGCCAGAGGACAACACTCTCGTTGCCATGGGTTCTTTTTCAGTGCGCCAAGTGCGTGCTGCACACGGGACCTCGGTTTATCGTCTCATCCGAAAGACTAGACGCTCAGTTTGATTTTCCAGTCAAACTTAGGAGAAAGGGCGAGAGCGGGATTCGAACCCACACCCTCACGGACTCTCTGTATTGGCAGCTGAGCGTCTTAACCATTCTGCCACCTAAGAGCAGTAAGTTCATCAGTGGATAACAGACGAATGAATGGTCACCTTTCAGTGACATGGGTCCTCTACCACGCCTGTGCATAAAATGTGAGCTTGGCGGTGAAAGGGTTAATAATAAATCACGCCAGGGACTATCCGATCTCGTGTGATAAACAGGATACGGAAGAGCGGACATGATACAGTGTGTGTGACTAGGTGTGGGTTCTTGTGTGTTGCTAAAAGGTGCGGTTAATTGGGCTTATTTTCACCTGTATAGTATCCGGGACCGACATGCGCAATAGCCGAGTGGTTAAAGCGTTGGACTTTCAATCTGATGGTCCGGGGTTCGAGGTTCGAATCTCGTGGTGGGTAAAGGGTGGAGATTTTTCCGATCTCCCAGGTCAACATATGTGCAGACCTGCTAGTGCCTGAATCTCTTTCGTGTGTATACGCAAGCAGAAGAACAAATACGCACGTTAAATCCTGCAATCCACTTGTCAGCGTTCGAAAAAAAAAAAGAAAAAAAAGAAAACTGACCGACAGTCCGTCATAATGATCAGTCCCGGATACTTCTTCTTCTTCTTCTTCTTCTCCTTCTTCTTCTTTCGTGGGCTGCAACTCCCACGTTCACTCGTATGAACACGAGTGGGCTTTTACGTGTATGACCATTTTTACCCCGCCATGTTGGCAGCCATACTCCGTTTTCGGGGGTGTGCATGCTGGGTGTGTCCTTGTTTCTATAACCCACCGAACGCTGACTCTCTCTCTCTCTCTCTCTCTTTCTCTGTTTCTTGCTCTCTCTCTCTTTGTTTCTCCGTCTCTCTCTCTCTCTCTCTTTCTCCGTCTCTCTCTCTCTCTCTGTTTCTCCCTCTCTCTCTCTGTTTCTCCCTCTTTGTTTCTCCGTCTCTCTCTCTCTCTCTCTCTCTCTTTCTCTCTCTCTCTCTCTCTCTCTCTCTCTCTTTCTCCGTCTCTCTCTCTCTCCCTCTCTCTCTCTCTTTGTTTCTCCGTCTCTCTCTCTCTCTCTTTCTCTCTCTCTCTCTCTCTCTCTCTCTCTTTCTCCGTCTCTCTCTCTCTCCCTCTCTCTCTCTTTGTTTCTCTCCCTCTCTCTCTCGATTCCATCCTGCTCTCTCTCTTTAGCTGTCAACCTCTGTCGACCTCTCTCTCTCTCTCTCTTACCTCTCTTTTTCTCTCTCTCCGCCATCCCTCAGTCGAGACAATAATTATAAATCATATCCTTCACTGCCCCCCCCCCCACACACACACACACCCACACATCCCCCACCCCCCGCTCTATCTCGCACACTCCACCTCCCTCCAGCCTTTCTACCCCCTCCTCTGTCCTCTGTCGATTCCCCCCACCCCACTCCCACTCCCACCCCCATCTCCTAACTCCACTCTCCGGGTCATTTTCTCACTCTCTCTCTCTCTCTCTCTCTCTCTCTCTCTCTCTCTCTCACTCTCTCTCTCTCTCTCTCTCTCTCTCTCTCTCTCTCTCTCTCTCACTGTCACTCACTCTTTGTTTGTTTGTTTTTTCTACCCATTCCAGAACCTTTTCACAGGGATGGAGGTGTCAGTACCTTGGCGCCAGTGCTGCAGAAGGAGTCAGGTGATCAGTTAAGTGGCCAGCATCAGCATCAGTGTCAGTATCAGTGTCAGCATCAGTATCAGTATCAGTGTCAGTATCAGTGTCAGCATCAGTATCAGTATCAGTAGCTCAAGGAGGCGTCACTGCGTTCTGTCAAATCCATATACACGCTACACCACATCTGCCCAGCAGATGCCTGACCAGCAGTTTCAGTTTCAGTTTCAGTAGCTCAAGGAGGCGTCACTGCGTTCAGTCAAATCCATATATACGCTACACCCCATCTGCCCAGCAGATGCCTGACCAGCAGTTTCAGTTTCAGTTTCAGTAGCTCAAGGAGGCGTCACTGCGTTCAGTCAAATCCATATATACGCTACACCCCATCTGCCCAGCAGATGCCTGACCAGCAGTTTCAGTTTCAGTTTCAGTAGCTCAAGGAGGCGTCACTGCGTTCAGTCAAATCCATATATACGCTACACCCCATCTGCCCAGCAGATGCCTGACCAGCAGTTTCAGTTTCAGTTTCAGTAGCTCAAGGAGGCGTCACTGCGTTCAGTCAAATCCATATATACGCTACACCCCATCTGCCCAGCAGATGCCTGACCAGCAGTTTCAGTTTCAGTTTCAGTAGCTCAAGGAGGCGTCACTGCGTTCGGACAAATCCATATACGCTACACCACATCTGCCAAGCAGATGCCTCTTGACCAGCAGCGAAACCCAACGCGCTTAGTCAGGCCTTGAGAAAAAAAAATTAATTAATTAAAATAATAAATAAATTAATTAAATAAAATAACCAAAAAAATCACAATAAATAAATAAATAATAGATAAATATATAAATATATAAATAATAATAATAATAATAATAATAATAATAATAATAATAATAACAATATTTATAAGGCGCAAAATCTTGATGAAGTCAACTCTATGCGTACAAAAAAAAACAAAAAAAAAATTGGCCGCAAGCTGCTAGCGCTGAGATCACTCTGGTCATTATGTAGGCAGACGTGGGACAGGGGAACTACAGGACAGGACAGCTGGAACTGAGGATGGTTTGTTTGTTTGTTTGTTTGTTTTTGGGGGGGGGTTGTTTTGTTTTGTTTTGTTTTGGTTTGTTTTTTTGGTTTTTTGGGGGTTTTTTTTTACATTCTCACTTCTGGCACTATCTGGGGACTAACCGGGGCGCTTTGCCCTGCTGGTGTTCAGGTTCCATGTTTTTTTCTGGGGGGGGGGGGGGGGGGTTGTCAGTGTGTGTGTCAGTGTCAGTGTGTGTGTGTGTGTGTGTGTGTGTGTGTGTGTGTGTGTCTCAAGGCCTGACTAAGCGCGTTGGGCTACGCCGCTGGTCAGGCATCTGCTTGGCAGATGTGGTGTAGCGTATATGGTTTGTCCGAACGCAGTGACGCCTCCTTGAGCTACTGAAACTGAAACTCTGTGTGTGTGTGTATGTGTGTGTGTGTGTGTGTCTGTGTGTGCGTCATTGTGTGTGTGTGTGTGTGTGCGCGCGCGCGCGCGCTTGAAGCGATTCTCTCTTTAGTTCACCGAGAATAGCTGAGACGCTACTGGTGGTGGTGTAGCATTTCGTGGTTTTGTCTTGTACTATATAGTACAGGTCCTGTGTAGGACAGGGACAGGATGGACCCCCCCCCCCCCCCTAAAAAAGCACACACACACACACACACACACACACACACACACAAAACCCACATAACTGCGTATCTATTATCCTTGAAAATGAAGAACTTTGTCTTCTCTCAGTGCCAGACAGCCTGTGAACAACAATCAATGGCAGCTCACCATGACAGCACCCGCCAAAGTAGAGCCTGCACGTCTTGCTAATTAAGTTACTTTGGGGGGTTCAGTATTTGTATTTCTTTTTATCACAACATATTTATCTGTGTGAAATTCGGGCTGCTCTCCCCAGGGAGAGCGCGTCGCTACACTACAGCACCACCCCCTTTTTTTTCTTCTTTTTTTTCTTTTTTTCCTGCATGCAGTTTTAGTTTTTTCCTTTTGAAGTGGATTTTTCTACAGAATTTCGCTGGGAACAACCCTTTTGCTGCCGTGGGTTCTTTTACGTGCGCTATAAGTGCATGCTGCACACGGGATCTCGGTTTATCGTCTCATCCGACTGACTAGCGTCCAGACCACCACTCAAGGTCTAGTGGAGGGGGAGAAAATATCGGCGGCTGAGCCGTGATTGGAACCAGCGCGCTCATATTCTCACGCTTCCTTGGCGGACGCGTTACCTCTAGGCCATGTTGTGCTTGTCCTGTTACAGCAACAGGAATGTCTGCTCCCTACATTTTCACCTCTATTTACTTGCCCATACTTGTATTTTTATTTCCTTTTTTTTTTTTTTTTAATGTACGTCTTTGCTATTTTTCAGGTCTTTTGACCTTAACATCTCTATCGTTAGTGTGTGGTAATGAAATACCTGGCACTTTGAAATGCGTCGACCACAGTGGTACATGGTGCTGGCAGGAGGGAAGGTATATATATTTTTTTTTTTCAATTAAAAGGATGGGAAGAATTATAAATGGGGAACTTCAAGGAATTATATCTCATGCAGTATCAGGAATGAAAAGAGACTATTTCTGCCATACCCAGATTTAGTGTCTTGCATGCATGTACCTTCATGTGTGTTCGTGTGGGGGTGTGCGTATGTGGGCAAGCTTGTGTCAATGCGTGAATATTTACATGTTTTTCATATCAGTTTCCCCCCCACCCACCCACCCCTCATGCTATCATTTAGTGGCATAAAACCAAGAAGAGAGAGACAAAGACAAAAACGGTGACAGAGAAACATTCTCACACCTGATCACCAACACTCGCAAAACGTTGCTTGTTGAGCAATGATTTATTCATCAGACACTTGAATTTTCAGCACTTCAAGCTCACATCAACAGCAACAACAACAACAAAAATCATCATCAAACACACATTTGCTATAGTGTACTGTACTGCACTGCACTGGGTTTATGTGTGTGTGTGGTTTTTTTTCACCAACTATACATGTATTCTGTTTGAAATTTAGGTTGCTCTCCTAAAAGGGAACCCAGTACTGTTACAGTGTTAACAATTCCAAGAGCAGCGCTCCCCTGGACACCAGATGAAAAAAAAAAAAAAAAAAAAAACAGGAGCGACAAGAGGATTAAAATAATGAAGACAGTTGAAAAAGAACTGAAGAGTATGGCAACACCTGGGGGACTGCACAATACAGGCAGCAGCGGAGATCTCTAGTGACAGACAGCCTTGTATGCCTCAGGAGATCAAGGGGATTCTGTGACTGACTTAAGTCCTCCTTAGCTCGAAAAGGGCGAGTCTGATGAAAACTGGTAAATGCCTCGTGATGTTTGCTGACAATTTTTAGCATTCCAAGCAATTGTTTGTTGGTTTGTTTGTTTGGAGAGTTTTATATTTTCCCGGGATGATACCACCACATTGGTTCAGACAAAACCTGTTGAACAAAACCTGCAGCTTGGTTCAGACAAAAACCTGCAGCTTGGTTCAGACAAAACCTGCAGCAGTTTGGTTCAGACAAAACCTGCAGTTTGTTTCAGACAAAACCTGCAGCAGTTTGGTTCAGACAAAACCTGCAGCAGCTTGGTTCAGACATAACCTGCAAGCAGCTTGGTTCAGACAAAAACCTGCAGCTTGGTTCAGACAAAAACCTGCAGCAGTTTGGTTCAGACAAAACCTGCAGCAGCTTGGTTCAGACAAAAACCAGCAGCTTGGTTCAGACAAAAACCTGCACACCAAGAACCAAGAAATCCAGCAACATTCATTAACAGCACATGGAAGCAAGAATAAAGATTTGTGCGATGTTTGTAAGTTTGGGATGCAGAGAACACCAAGAGTCAGCTTGACCTGCTGTTTGATGATCTCTTAACAACACTTGGATAAGTGTTAATGTTACTTCAAACTCTTCCCCAATCTCTTGATGACATAATTATTCAGTAAAGGTTAAGGGAAAGTACTTGATTATATCTGAACATTGTAATTATTATATAAAGTTACATCACAATGCTTGATGATCACTGAATAATGTAATTATTAAGTAAAGTTATACATTACTGCTGGATTATCACTTTAACAGGGCTATTATTATGTAAAGTTATGTCATACTGCTTAATTATCACTTAACATGATTAATACGTAAAGTTATAATATGCTTGATGATCATTTAAAACCATGCTTATTACACACACACACACACACACACACACACATATATATATATATATATATATATATAGTTATTACATATAGATATATCATACTGCTTGACAATGTAAGTATTATGTTAAGTTATTAAGTGATATATATTACTGTCTGATAATCACTCACTGTTATGCTGTTCAATAAACACTCAACAGCATAATTATTACATTAAGTTGTATACTGTTTGATAATCTGAAAACAACAGACTACTCGCAAAGTAAAGTTACATCATCGTTATAAAAGTGAGTGAGAGCATGTGTGTGGTTCGTCCGTTGGGATCAACGAGGACCATCTAGTCATCCTGGGGGTGGGTGGGTTGGGCTCTGTGGGTGCACAGATGACTGGTCAGGCCAATCCGCGCCCGGAAGGTTCTGATGCAGTGTGGACAGGGGATGGTGGCGGCTGTCGGGGACTTGCTGGCCCTGATTTTCCTGGCCTGTCTGCGTTGCTCTGCTGCAGCGATTCAGTTGGCCTCACAGGATTTGGCGCCTTTGTGGACAGCTGAACGCCACTTTGGTCTGTCCATTGCATTCAGCTCCCATGTGTCGTGGTTGATGTTGAAGGCCTTCAGAGAAGCTTTCAGAGTGTCTTTGAAGCGCTTCTTTTGGCCTCCATGGGAGCGCTTGCCATGTTGGAGTTCGCCGTACAGCAGTTTCTTGGGGAGCCGGTGGTCTGGCATGTGAACTACATGGCCTGCCTAGTGCAAAGACTACTCACAAAGTAAAGTTACATCATCATTATAAAAGTGAGTGAGAGCAGACCAAGCCATACAAACACACACAATTTGAATAAATTTTTTCAGCGTGTGGGTGGGGTGGGGGGAGGGAGTCATTAGAGTGTTTCAAATATACTGAATTATTATCCCACCACTCTCTCTCTCTCTCTCTCGTTTTGATTTATGTTTTCATTGAGACCTTTGCTGACGATGCTTTTCTTCCATTTCTCTCTCTCTCTCTCTCACTCAATAACTTTTGTATTCACCCGCACACAAAACATCAAATTCCTTTGGCACTGTGACTAATCTAAGTACAAAAGCAAACAGGTTCAATTCTTTTCAAAATAATAATAATAATAATGAGGTTAATGCTGTTCACAACAATTCTCAGAAAATCACATTTAAAAGGAAGGGTCAGATCACACATCATTTTTTTTCCAAAAAGTATATTGCATTCTTCTCAAAATTACATTACTGTTTTTCTTTAATAAAAGAAAAAAAATTCTTTTACATAAACTTCAAAATCAGATACATGTGGAAACACTCTTCAAAAACATGCTTCTGACTAATGGACAGACAGAACAAAGGCAAGTGATTCAAAACTGGGGGGAAAAAAATCAGTAAAAGCATGCGAAGAAGTTTCAATATCTTTCAGTAGCAAGAAGCCATGCATTTACAAAAAAGAAGTGGAAGACACTGAGAGATTATGGTAATACATTCATGCCAACAATTTTAGTTGCTGAGCATCAAAATAAACAAAGTGTTTTGAATGTCCATATATAAGGGATGTGTGTGTACGTACACATGAACATGTATAATTATCATATACATATACACTTACACACACTGATTATATCACAAACTAATATATATATATATATAAACAAACACACACACACACACACACATGCAAACACACACACACACACACACACACACACACACACACATTGCTTTATCTCACCAACTCATACACACACTGGCACAAACACACACATGCACCTGCACACAAAGAAAGATACAACAATCACATAGTAGACTACAAAACTTGCATCAAAATCCAACGGAGCAAAGAACCATCTCAGAGAATTCAGTTAAACCCTTAATCAGCAGAATAATGTTTTCATACAGTGATCAAAATACAGCACTAAAAAAAAAAAAGCATCTTCAATTTGATAAGCACTCACAAAATATGAAAATCATTAAGCATATTTCAATGGGAATTTCATCTTTGTTCACACATATATATAATACACACACAAAAAACCCAAAACAAGATATAGAAATAACTATATTTCTGGCTACTATCATGTACTACGGACATGCTAAAAGGTGAGTTTCAACACACTTTACTTTCTAATATGACTCAAACGGC
This sequence comes from Babylonia areolata, assembly GCF_041734735.1. NCBI lineage: Eukaryota > Metazoa > Mollusca > Gastropoda > Neogastropoda > Buccinidae > Babylonia > Babylonia areolata. The sequence continues at coordinate 13,373,776 of NC_134898.1, read as the reverse complement.
ACACACTATAATAATAAAAAAAAAAATGTCAAAAGCTCCTATAAAACTCACAAAAGGCAAGGGATAGGCAGTTGACGCCAGCCACTGTCATGAAATGCATAGCTCCGGAGGTGGAGTCTCCCCCCACCCCACCTCCCTTCCCACCACGTATGCGAACTACCCTGTACTGTGGACAAGGTTACTTTCCTTGTCAGGCATGTTCCGACGTTGAGGGGGTACCCCACAAAAGGCCAAGCTGACAGTCACAAGAAATGCAGGTAAGCACAAAGAAGGTCATCATCAGCTTGGAAAGCAATGTGCGTGAGAATTGCACACTTCATAATTTCGCAACGCTCCAAAAAAATATACATGCATTCTTATTCACTGACTGGTGAATAACTGGACGAGAACATGCACACTTCATAATTTCGCAACGCTCCAAAAAAATATACATGCATTCTTATTCACTGACTGGTGACTAACTGAACGAGAACACAAAGTTCACTCTTCGAAGTAAAAACCGGCTACCATTCAATATAAAGTTGTAATAAACCACTGATAAAATGAGCATCTATGACAGATCTATATGTTCAGTCAATGGGGGAGCAAAACATTCATTATGCAGCAGGAAAAACAAAACAGCAACAGATCTTGAGATGATAAATACCTTGTAAAACAAAAACAAAAAAAAGAGGAAAACAAACACTGTTCAGTGTCAACAGTCTATTTACATTCATTGGACTGAATAAAGTTTGATTTCTGCTTCATTATATGACTTTTTCTTTAAAACTCATAAAACAATAAACAGGTGGTTTAAAGGCTAAAAACTTCACACTGAGAGTTACCTGCATCATCTTCACATCACAACATTCAACTAAATTATCCTGCAGGATTCTAATATCGATTGACTACATTTGTAAGAGCAAAGAGTATATTAATTTGTTGTTCTATAAAAACATCACAAACACTCATTATGACCACACCACACAAGTCTCCTCTCAGTATGTCATAGTCACACAAATAAACAGATAAGTTCACCGAAATGTGGGAAAACAAAATCTATTCATCACACTGTCCTGTGTAGCCAAGAAAGACTAGTACGATGCACACACAGTGTGTCTGAGTTCTTTAAAAAAAATTACTGGATGGCAAAGCCCAGATCTTTGGCAGCAAAATGCACCCTGTTAGACTGTAAAAACGAACATTCACTCAACAAGCATTTCAGCACAAGCCAAACTCTAAGAGTTTGCCTCCTTGCTCCTCTCTCTCTCTCTCTTTCTCTCTGTTGTCTCACTTTCTATAGGTTGTCCCACTTCCCTTCTCTATCAGTCTATGTCAGTTGTTTCACTTTCTCTCTCTAGCTCTATTTCTTTCTCCTTCTCTTATATCTCTATTTATCTTTGTTTTCTCTCTTTCTCTCTCACAATTCTCTCCCTTCCTCTCCAACTCTATTTCTATCACTTTCTCTGGGTTCTCTCCCTTTCTCTATTTCTCTCTCTCTCTCTCTCTCCCTCCCTTATATTCTCTCACTTTCTCTATTTCTTTCTCTCTCAATTCTCTCTATTTTTTTCTCTCCAGGAGAACCTTCTCACCCTTTTTCTTCACCCTCTCAACTTCTTTTTTTCTGCCCCCCCCCCCCTCAATCCCCCCCCTCCATCAGTTCTCTCACTTTCTCTCTCTCTCCCCTCTCTCTCTCTGAGTTGGTTTTGATCTGCCACAACCTCATGACCATATGAACCACAGAGTCCATCATGATATATACATAATATCAAAAACTGAAATATCAGTATCTTGTAAAGGTGTCTCTATTAAAATTCAATATAAGCTTGTAAAGCTATCACTTAAAACTGCATTAAATAACTTAATGAAACTGAGGCACAGGGAAGTCTTATATTTCTTTATATAAATGACTAAATTGTTCTCTGCATCTCTTAATTATACTGGGTAGCCCAGAGATACTTCCAAGCAATATGAACATTTTCTACCCTCAAAAGAAATATTCCTCGTCATCTCTTTATCTTTTTGTCATGTTTTGGAAGCTCCCAATGCACAACAAACACAATCACACACACACAAACAGAAAATCGTAGTTTTTTCAACACAGTTTCCTTACACACGCCTTTTCAAGACTCTTTTCTTAACTCACTCAGTACGGCCAGTCCTCTCTTCTCCTCTACACAGACCCCTCGGATGTCCTGTGGGTGTCTGAATGACCCAACCTTTAGCTTCCATCGTCAGAATTGTGGTATTCTTTGTCAACATTCACCTCTTCAGTATAAGAGCCTTCCGCTTGCAATATTCTGATGATGGTAATTGTGGTGAAACGCTGTTAATGTCGTCTCTTTCGCCGTTCGTATGGAGAGAGTTAATTGGTTCATTACAAAAATAACAGCATGCATCTCATTCACAAGATTCAAGGATGTTCAGTGTCAAAATATACTAATGGTGAATCTAAAATCAAAGAGTTTGCCAATTCAAAAAACACGAACAAAACATGCTCTCAACACTGACACCAGAAGGAAGCATTGTAGTCATGTTTTCCACCGCATCAAGATCTAAAAACAGGACAAATCTGTTTAGGACTGAAGTCCACCATCAGGACGCTGACAGCACCTACAACAATCAGGGATGACGACAACACTTCATCCCCAGAGAGAAGCAAAGTGTCCTGGTGAGACTTCACACCGGTCACAACAGACTGAACAATCACAATACACCAAACAAGAGAGGCAAGGCCTTCAAGACTCACTTGTGATAAATTAAGTCCCCTAGCATTAATTACAGAGTAATTTCCCTTTTTTACTATCTGCACCAAAATGTTTGCAAAATAAAAAAAAATTCCATGCTTAGCAAAGGAAGTTCCTGTTTGAACAAAAAATGATAATAATGACTGCTCTTGTTGTTGGGTCAGAATATCAGATCAAAGTGCCAAGTTTAGAGAATACAAAAAATATAAATATAACAGTAAATGCAGTTTGCATATAATTAGGCTTCATTTTTTTTTTTTTTTGAGCCCATCCCAGAGGTGAAATATTGTTTTAAACAAGATGACTGGAAAGAACTGAATTTTTCCTATTTTTATGCCAAATTTGGTGTCAACTGACAAAGTATTTGCAGAGAAAATGTCAATGTTAAAGTTTACCACGGACACACAGACACACACACACACACACACACACACACACACAGCGACAGACAACCGAACACCAGGTTAAAACATAGACTCACTTTGTTTACACAAGTGAGTCAAAAAAACTGAAGCTGGTGCCATCTCCCGCCTTGCCCCTTGTGGGCGGGAAGACCAGATAAACAAAGCACATTCTCCAAAACTGCTCCCTGTACAAGCAGGTGAGACAGGATGTGGAGTGATGGCCTAGAGGTAACGCGTCCGCCTAGGAAGTGAGAGAATCTGAGCGCACTGGTTCGAATCACGGCTCAGCCGCTGATATTTTCTCCCCCTCCACTAGACCTTGAGTGGTGGTCTGGACGCTAGTCATTCGGATGAGATGATAAACCGAGGTCCTGTGTGCACCACGCACTTAGCACACGTAAAAGAACCCACGGCAACAAAAGGGTTGTTCCTGGCAAAACTCTGTAGAAAAATCCATGTCAATAGGAAAAACAAATAAAAGTGCACGCAGGAAAAATACAAAAAAAAAAAAAAAAAAAAAAAGGGTGGCGCTGTAGTATAGCAACGCGCTCTCCCTGGGGAGAGCAGCCCGAATTTCACACAGAGAAATCTGTCGTGATAAAAAGAAATACAAAATACAAAAATACAA
>NC_134898.1:13347518-13367518 GCF_041734735.1 Babylonia areolata | reverse complement strand
AGCGTGGTGCTCTGCTGTGGTGTCTGCTGCTCATGCTCATGGCTCAGCTCCTGCCTGGTTGGCGCAATGCACACGTGCACACACACACACACACACTCACTGTTATTTATATTGACATTGTTGTAGGTTAATACTTGTTGATATGCATATACATATTCTCCTTCCCATGACACCTCATTCAATACACACCACAATCTCTTTAGACCTTTTTCTTATGATATACTTTTCCTCTGATACATAACATGAATACTTTTTTACACTAATATTCACATGCATTCCCTTTCCTTTATCCACTTCTTTACTCCTTTCGTCTAAAAACACTTAGAGTGAATAGACGTTAAACTGAAGATAAAACACACACTCACACACACAGAGACACACACACACACAGCCTAAATTTCACACAAAGAAATCTGTTGTGACAAACACTAGGGCAATACAATACAATACAATACAATGCAATATGATATGATATGACACAATATGATGCAATACAATACAGTAGAATGCAATCAACACAATTCAATACAATACAATACAATTTGTGACAAACACTATGACAATACAATACAATGCGATATGATATGATATGATATGATACAATATGATACGATACAATACAGTAGAATGCAATCAACACAATACAATACAATACAATATGATATGATACATTATGATACGATACAATACAATACAATACAATACAATACACTTCATGGAAATGTTGCAGTCATTTCTTCACAACAAGGCAAACATAAACCAAACCAAACAATAAAACATCAGAAAAAAAAGTCTGGAGACTCACAAAATTATAAAGAGAAGACAGGAATATTCAGAAACTCACTTTCGACGAGACAACACTGCTATCTCTGCCTGTATCCTCATGTACTCTTCAGCCAGCTGAAACCAAACACGTCGATCACTAGACAATATGGACATCATGTACTTAGATTTTGTGTATCGATCTATCACAAAAGCTCTGTTTATTTCATGATGCAAGTGATTTATATATATATTTAAATTTGCTTCTGTTATACGAATTTACTATCTATCAGAAAAGCTCTGTTTATTTCATGGTGCAGATGATATTCAAATCTGGTTTTGTTAAATGAATTTATCATCTATCAGAAAAGCTCTGTTTACTTCATGATGCAGATGATACTCTAATCTGGTGTTGTTTAATGAATTTATTACCTGTCATAAAAGCTCGGTTTATTTTATAATGCACATGATATCAAACTTTCCCTAAACACCTGTTTGTCCTATCCAGGTGATATTTCAGTATTCTACAGCATCCAAGTCAGCTGTAACTATTATCTGTGCTGATCAAGATAGCTGTCTAGCTCTGAATGGTTCAACAGAAACACATTTTTTTTAAATTCTAATGTAATGTCATGCCTTGTAATTTGATGTAATGTCATGCTATGTCATAAAATGCCATTTAACATAGTGTAATAGGCCATGTAGTGTCATGCGCAAAATGTATGTACAAGCATGCAAGCATAACATATGTACATATATATATTCTCACATATGGAAGGAAGTACTAATAGGTCTATGGACAGATGTATGAATGGATTTTATGTATGTATGTAAAGTTAGGTTTTGTAACCTGATAAGGAATATTGAAAATTATGAAAAATAAAAATATGGACATTGGAAACGTGTGCAATCTAACTCTGTTAAGAACTGCATTGCAACCAACATCATCAAAATCAGTTCAAGTAACCGAAAGGTTAGAACACTGAATTCTTGTGCGAGTCCACCGAGTTCAATTCCCAGCTTTGGCACAGCTAGAGGGTCAAGGATGGAGAAGATTTCTTCAATCTCCCACATCACCAACATATGTGCACACCTGCCCCTTGCCTGAGCCTCCTCTGTATGTGCACTCACACAGAAGATCAAACACGCACAATAAAGATCCTGTAATACAAATCATCGTTCGGTGGATTACGGGAAACAAGAACATACCCAGCATATGCACACCCCCCAAAAACAGAGTATGGCTGCCTTCACGGTGGGGTAAAAAAGTTCATACATGTAAAAACCCCACTCGTACATATGCATAAACATAGGAGCTGCAGGCACAAACACAGAAGATAAAGAAGAAGAAGCCCAAAACCTAAAACAAATCTCTCCTGACACGCCTTTCATGCCCTGTTCTCATGGTGACCTCAGTTTCGATACCCCTCCACTTCTGTGCTTGGGGCAAGTCCTGTCAATGCCTTCAGTGTCGGCAGATTCATGGGGGGCTGTTGTTTAAGGGACGTGGTGGCGGTCTCCACTCTGGGAGGGACGCTCACTCAGTCTGGCTCCGCAACTAAGCTATTATTATCGTTAGTAGGAGGCTTAGTAGGTGGTGTCCTAAGTATGTTGAATCAAAACGGGCACCACTGAACACCACCAAGTGACTCAGCAGCAGTGCAGGGTCTCCTCTGGTGTGTGGCCTCCTGCCAACCTAACATCAATGGTTCTCTACGGACTGCCGACGATGGAACTGTGACGGACGAACTCGAGTGTGGCCATGTATGGGGAAATCTAAATGAGCGGCGTGGGAGTAATGCCACTGAAATGGTGCAGATGATTGGGCAGCAAAAAAAACAACAAAAAAAACACCTCTCCTGACACGCTGACTGACCTGGCAGTGCTGTGCAAAGATGCGCATCGACTCTGGGTTTGTAGGGTGTGGGGCCAGGGGCTGAGGTATACAGAGAAAGAGAAACAGGAATGACATTTATCAGTGACAATCCAAGGAAAACAGGGTATAAACATACACTGTATCTGCAGTACACAACACATGCAGTCTAACGTTCATGCGTATGTATGTACACTCTCACCAACCACCACCCACCACCACACACACACGCATGCACGACACACATGATATCTGCTAACACATGCATGCATACACACACACACACACACACACAAACACACACACACAAACACAAATACACACACACACGTCTAAAATCACATTATGTGGATAAACGTTAAACTGAAGAACACACACACACACACACACACACACACACACACACACACACACACACACACTCACTCACACACAAACATGCACACACACACACACACACACACACACACACACACACACAAACACACACACACACAAAGTGACACACACACAAAGTGACACACACACACACACACACACACACACACACACACACACATACACACACACACACACACACACACACCACCCTTTCCCAATTCCAGACCTGTAAATGAGGTTCCAGAGCAAAGTAAAAATCGTCATTGAGCGCTTCCGAAACACAGGCGTCAGCTGGAACAAGACAAAGAGAGAAAAAAAAAATCACACAAAAAATTCACAAAAACAAAGAGCACAAAATTAATAAATTTTAAGACCCATTTGGACTATATAAACCCATCCGAAATTTTAAGACCCAACAGGACTAAATTTCCAAATTCAAAACGTAACTGAGACACACTTGGAAAACAAATAAAATTGCAGGCAGATAAAAAAATAACAAACAAAAAAAAAAGGTGGCACTCTCCCTTTGAAGAAAGAGAGCAGCCCTGAATATTTCACACAGACAAAATCTGTTGTGACAAACAAAAGAACGATACAATAAATACAATATATATAATACAGGACTCAAACCTTACAGGACACTCCCTTCCCAAGTCAGGCGCATCACTGTTCCCCCCCATCCCCGCCCCCCTCCAAAAGAACGATACAATAAATACAATGTATACAATACAGGACTCAAACCTTACATGACACTGCACTTCCCAAGTCAGGTGCATTACCGCTGCCCCCACCCCCCACCCACCCACCCCCACACACACACCCTTCACCCGTCCAAAAGAACGATACAATAAATACATTGTATACAATACAGGACTCAAACCCTACAGGACGCTCCCTTCCCAAGTCAGGCGCTTTACCAATGCCCCCCCCCCCACCCCTGACCCCTCCTCCAAAAGAACAATACAATAAATATACATTACAATACAATATTCAATTCAGTTCAGTTCAAAACACTTTATTGTCTGTTTCAACCAGACCAGAAAATCCTCTCTTAGCACGAGAAAATTAGACAGAAAACTCTCTTAAATATGGGACTCACACACCTACAGGACACTGGCTTCCCAAGTCACAGGCGCAGCACCTCTGCCACCCCCCCCCCCCCAATCCCCCAACAGCACACCCCCCACCCCCCAACCCCACACACCCCCCAACCCCCACCCACCACACACACACGGTGCGTGCTTACTGTCACTGTAGCCCTGCTGGATGATGGGGTTCGATACAGTTCAAAACACTTTATTGTCTGCTTCAACCAGACCAGAAAATCCTCTCTTAGCACGAGAAAATTAGACAGAAAACTCTCTTAAATATGGGACTCACACACCTACAGGACACTCGCTTCCCAAGTCACAGGCGCAGCACCTCTGCCACCCCCCCCCCCCCCCCTCCGCCCCCCCCCCCCATCCCCCAACACCACACACCCCACCCACCACACACACGGCGCGTGCTCACCGTCACTGTAGCCCTGCTGGATGATGGGGTTCGACTTGCGCAGCAGAGGTCGGCCATCCGGCGTGGATAGGGAGCGGGGGTACATCATGACCCCCTCCTTCTGACCCGTGGCCTGGGGCTGGTGGGAGAAGGAGCGCAGGGGAGGGGAGGTGGGAGGGTTGAGCCCAGGCCCCGCGGCCTGAGACAGCTCCCCGGGGTAGGTTGGGCAGTGGTGCATGGAGTGCGGCTGCGGGGTTCGGGTCTCCTGCGCCACGATGCTGAGGCTGGGGGTGGAGAAGTTGGCTGCAGAGGGAGAGAGATACAGAGAAACGGGTGTGATCTTTGTTACGTTGTGCTCACTGAAAGGTGTTGTAAAGTGTGTGTGTGTGTGTGTCTGTGTGTGTACACTGCTGACACTGGGGGTGGAGAAGTTGGCTGCAGAGGGAGAGAGATACAGAGAAACGGGTGTGATCTTTGTTACGTTGTGCTCACTGAAAGGTGTTGTAAAGTGTGTGTGTGTGTGTGTGTGTGTGTGTGTGTGTGTGTGTGTGTGTGTGTGTGCAGAAATATGGGGTTATGAAAATGTAGATATACTTGAAAAATTAGAATTGAAATTTTTGAAACGCTTGTTCAAACTGAACAGAAATACTATGACCCAAATTGTTTATGGAGAAACTGGTATTTATCCAATTAGTGTGTTAGTGAAAATGCGATTAGTTCGATTTTGGACCAGCTTAGTAATATCAAACACAGAAAAATATTCTGGGAAAATATATTTGATATTACTTGACTTATATCGAAATGGTATTTATTCTTCAAATGGATGAGTTGTATCAGACAAATTTTAATAGAAGCAGGGTATGACTGTGTTTGGGATGGTCAATTCTTCTTGGAGAGGGAATCTTTCTGCAAGAATGTCAACATTGCTTTGAGAGATAGTTTTCAAAATCTATGGAGACATGCTCTGAAGGCAAGTAGTAAATGTTTGTTTTATCGAAATTTCAAAAGTGGATTTGGTAGAGAAAAATATATAAGTCAAATGCCTGATAATTATGTTATCAGCTTCTTCAGATTTCGAAGTAGTAATCATAAGCTGGAAATAGAAACAGGGAGACACAAAGGCATACCACGAGAGTTACGGTTTTTTAAGGTTTGTAACATGTCTGTGGTTGGTGATGAGTTTCATTTTATAATGGAATGTCCCAATTATGATCAGTTACGAAGTAGATATGTTCCTAAAAAATATTTGTCTCCAAAATCTGTTTTTAATTTTTGTAATATGCTCAAAGGAGGCAAAAAAGTCATTTTAGCTGTAAGTAAGATGATTAGATTTGCAAATGTTGCCTAGTTATACTTTTGGAGTTAAAAGACATTTGTATTTTCTCAACTTTTATGTGACATTGTTGTGTATTTGGAAATGTTTGTTATGGGCACGAAAAGAGTATTTTGCAGTAATCCTCCATACTCCAATAGGAGTGAAAGGATAATTAAAACTTGAAACTTGAAACTTGTGTGTGTGTGTGTGTGTGTGTGTGTGTGTGTGTGTGTGTGTGTGTGTGTGTGTGTGTGTGTGTGTGTGTGTGTGCACTGCTCAGGCTGGGGGTGGAGAAGTTGGCTGCAGAGGGAGAGATATACAGAGAAATGGGTGTGATCTTTGTTACGTTGTGTTCACTGAAAGGTGTTGTAAAGTGTGTATGTGTGTGTGTGTGTGTGTGTGTGTCTGTGTGTGCGTGTGTGCGTGTGTGTGTGTACATTGCTCAGGCTGGTAGTGGAGAAGTTGGCTGCAGAGGGAGAGATATACAGAGAAACGGGTGTGATCTTTGTTACGTTGTGCTCACTGAAAGGTGTTGTAAAGTGTGTGTGTGTGTGTGTGTGTGTGTGTGTGTGTGTGTGTGTGTGTGTGTGTGTGTGTGCTACATTTGTAAAAGAAACTAAAAAAAGCTGTTATCGACACCATGATTGTCTTTTTTTTCTTTACTGTTAACTCCAGGTAAATCTGAGATCTGGGCTGAATGATTATGACAGGGACAATTGAATTCCTTATGTAATTGATGGATTCACTTTGCAAATCTTCTTGACAGATTGAACAAAATGTGGACACAAAGATCGACAGGTCAACAGAAGACAGATCAACAGACCAACAGCAAACCATCAACTGTTGTGTCAAATACACACACTCACTTGAAACATTCATGTTGGTGTTCATAATGATAAATGGCTATGCATCATTACAGACATAACAAACATTAGCACTATAGATCTATAGTTCCCTATTTCTCACACCTGTGGACAGGAACTGTCAACACTAACACGGTTCCCTATTTCTCACATCCGTGTACAGGAACTGTCAACACTGACATAGTTCCCTATTTCTCACATCACTGTCAACACTAACATGGTTCCCTATTTCTCACATCTATATACAGGAACTGTCAACACTAACACAGTTCCCTATTTCTCACATCTATATACAGGAACTGTCAACACTAACACAGTTCCCTATTTCTCACATCTCTGTACAGGAACTGTCAACACTAACACAGTTCCCTATTTCTCACATCTCTGTACAGGAACTGTCAACACTAACACAGTTCCCTATTTCTCACATCTCTGTACAGGAACTGTCAACACTAACACAGTTCCCTATTTCTCACATCCATGTACAGGAACTCTCAACACTAACACAGTTCCCTATTTCTCACATCACTGTCAACACTAACACAGTTCCCTATTTCTCACATCTACGTACAGGAACTGTCAACACTAACACAGTTCCCTATTTCTCAAATCTATATACAGAAACTGTCAACACTAACACAGTTCCCTATTTCTCACATCCGTGTACAGGAACTGTCAACACTAACACAGTTCCCTATTTCTCATATCCATGTACAGAAACTGTCAACACTAACACAGTTCCCTATTTCTCACACCTGTGTACAGAAGCTGTCAACACTAATACAGTTCCCTATTTCTCACATCTCTGTACAGGAACTGTCAACACTAACACAATACCCAATTTTTCATATCTGGGTACTGGAGCTGTCAACACTAACACAGTTCCCTATTTCTCATATCCATGTACAGGAACTGTCAACACTAACACAGTTCCCTATTTCTCACATCACTGTCAACACTAACACAGTTCCCTATTTCTCACATCACTGTCAACACTAACATGGTTCCCTATTTCTCACATCTGTATACAGGAACTGTCAACACTAACACAGTTCCCTATTTCTCACATCCATGTACAGAAACTGTCAACACTAACACAGTTCCCTATTTCTCACATCCGTGTACAGGAACTGTCAACACTAACACAGTTCCCTATTTCTCAGATCCATGTACAGGAACTGTCAACACTAACACAGTTCCCTATTTCTCACACCTGTGTACAGAAGCTGTCAACACTAACACAGTTCCCTATTTCTCACATCTCTGTACAGGAACTGTCAACACTAACACAATACCCAATTTTTCATATCTGTGTACTGGAGCTGTCAACACTAACACAGTTCCCTATTTCTCATATCCATGTACAGGAACTGTCAACACTAACACAGTTCCCTATTTCTCACATCACTGTCAACACTAACACAGTTCCCTATTTCTCACATCACTGTCAACACTAACACAGTTCCCTATTTCTCACATCTGTATACAGGAACTGTCAACACTAACACAGTTCCCTATTTCTCACATCTCTGTACAGGAATTGTCAACACTAACACAGTTCCCTATTTCTCAAATCTATATACAGGAACTGTCAACACTAACACAGTTCCCTATTTCTCAAATCTATATACAGAAACTGTCAACACTAACACAGTTCCCTATTTCTCACATCACTGTCAACACTAACTGTCAACACTAACACATTTCCCTATTTCTCACATCTGCGTACAGGAAATGTCAACGCTAACACTGTCAGCAAATATCTGAAAAGAAAAACTCAAGAGCTCAGAGCCAGATTGGAACCCACATACCTCTACCACAGTGACTGAAGCATACAGCACACACATTTGAAATAGAAAGAACAAAAGAACAGAGAAACACAGAAAGAAAGAAAGACAGACAAACAGGAAGAAACACAGAAAGAAAGAAAGACGCATTTTCAAAGACCGACATACAGACTGGAAAACAAACCAAGGAAGAAAGAATGAGAGAAAGAAAGGGAAAGAAAGAATGAACAACGAATACATTGAAAAAAGTATAAAAGAGCGAAACAAAATAAGGAGGGCAAAAAAAAAAAAAAACGGAAGACAGCACTAAATTAAAGGAAAAGGAACAGAGCAAAAGGAAAGAAGAAAAAAATGAACAATGAACGAAGAAAACCAAACAAAACAACCCAAACAGAACAAACTGTAAGACCATCAGTACAGTGTGTAGCAAATAACAATCCAGTGACACAGAACAAAGCAGGAAGAATTTACATCAACAAACACATGAATAATCTAAATGAAGGAACAAACAAATACATAAATCAACTCATACGCAAACGAAGAAACAAAGTCTCACTTTGTTTCCACACAAATGCCAATAAAAAAAACCAAACGATTCTTGAAAAGTTTTTCAAACGAACAAGTACCACCGCAATCAAAAACGCTTACACAATACAAAACTGAAAGAAGCCCACAAAGGCACCCAGGGATCCTAGACAGAACTCAGGCAAGGGGAAAATCTATTTATAACACACAACATCGGCAGCTGTCTACAGAGACGGCAGTTCACCTGGAGAGGGGGTGACAATAATACTGGGAGGAGGAGGAGGAGGAGGAAGAGGGGGAAAGGGAGCAGGCAGTGCTGTTGCAGAGACCAAAGGCACCAAGGTATCACACGATGCGCGTTGGCCTAGACCTGTTCAGACGGGAAGGGGTTAAAAAGCGTTTGTTAATTACGACTTTGCAAAGAATTCAAGGCATGTGATTTTGTTTTTTTCCAGTTCACAAGATATAAGTAAACATGTAGAAGATCTATGCTAGTTGCCTCAAACTGTGTTGCAGTGTGGGGATTTTGCAACTCGGGAGTCGTTGCATTTATTTTTCTCCTACAAACAGTCCTTTGCAGCGACGTGATCTTCAGTGCTGATGACATCTAGATGCAAAGGAGAAACGTTCAGACAATGCAAATTTGGCAGGGAAGTGCTGTGTCTAAACACATTACTGCTCACAGTTCTATGCTGCTAGGTGTTATAACTGTTTTCAAAAAGCTTGTTTTTTTCTTTTGCTCAATGAGTTTTGGGGGGAGGGGTGGGAGGCAATTTACGTGTAATGCATGAAGTTATACAGATCTAGGATTTTTTTTTTCTTATGTTTCTAGTTTCTACACATTCTTTTACTCAAAGCTGCTGTAAACAAAACAAAAAAAAAAAGAACTGTTCACTGCCAACTTCATCACTGCCATTCATAGAACTGATGTGCTCTCATTAGTATTTACCATGTTTTGTGTTGACCAGTTCAGTGACTCAAAGTCAGTATGAGTATCAGCATTTTTAGTGACAGCATTTAACCACAGAAAAAATTACTTAAAAAAAAAAAAGAGAGAAAAAAAGTGCCAAAGATTCACCTGGAAAAAATATGCACAAGAACTATTAATTGTTATTCTGTTCTTCCACACTTAATTCTGTAAAGATTTATTAGGGAGATGCAATAACTAAGAGTTTCAAGAATAAACTGCCTGGAAATGGTTATTGTGTTCATTTACCATATCATTTGACAGAGTAAGTGAGAGATTGTTATTTAGGATTTTTTTTTTTTTTTTTTTTTTAAATTAACAACTTTTTCTTTCTACGAGCTGATGTCAACACTGCTATCCTGTTCTTCTGGCAATGTCTCTTCTGAAGATGAAGATGATAATCATGGTGATTTAGATACAAATGGTTGATGATGATGACGATCAACCTTTTCATTAACAATGACACTGATTACAGCACTGAAAACAAAACAATAATTTTGCAAGCATGAATTTCAGATCACACATCATGTTAAAAAAAAAACACACCCAAAAACACGGTTCTGACCAAAAGGCAGTGAACACATTCTGTCGTTTCGGTGTATTTTCTTGCACAAAATATCGTTCGCCAAAACAGACAAAACTTTAAGGATATTTCCCTGTTTAGTAACTTCATGTTAGCAAAATTAACCCCCCCAAAATGATTAACCAAGTGTGCACAAAACTGTGTAAAAATGAGGGACATTCTCTTGTGTAATAATTATGTTAGCAGAGTTGCAAAATCAATGTTAATCAAGCATGCACATACGTATGTTTACTGTCACCATGATTAATAAACATACACAACTCTTCAGTGAAAAAAGAAATGCAGAGGCAAAAAATAATACTCAAAATGATTAATCGCTCAGCTTCTATTAAGTCTTTAAAAAAAAGAAAGAAAAAAAACAATAATGATGATAATAATAATAATAATCATGATGATAACAACAACAGCAACAACAATAATAAAAATAATAATAATAATAATAATGATGGTGATGATGATGATGATGATAACAACAACAACAGCAACAACAACAACAGCAACAACAATAATGATAATAATAATGATAATAATAATAATAATAACAACAATAAAACATCATCATAACAGCATGAATAGCATTAAACCAAAAACAAAAACAAAACAAAACAAAAAAAAGAATACAAATATAAAATGAAATAATCAAACAAAAAGGGAAATTTTCCTTAAACGACAGTATCAACAGCATCCCTAAAAGCCCCAAAGAAGACATACCTTGAGCAGGAGCAGGGGCAGTAATGGGCGGTCCAGTGGCTACAAAAATGGGGGCGGTGCCATAGGACCCTGACCTACGATGGCCAAGCACGGCTGGTGACGTGCATAACACACACCCCAGGCAGCAGGAGGGACAGGGGGGGTAGTACAACACAACCAGTATTAGTACCAAGGGGCGACTCTGCCAAGTGAAAGATACATATCGTCGGAGGTGCCAACCCCCTGATCCTTTTTGCTAACACTGTGCCAACTGCCTAATCCTTTTGCCAACGCCATGCCAATCCTCTCGTCCTTTTGCCAACACCATGCCAACCGCCTAATCCTTTTGCAAACGCTGTGCCAACCCCGTGATCCTTTTGCCAATGCCTTGCCAACCCACTGATCCTTTTGCTAACGCTGTGCCAACCCCGTGATCCTTTTGCCGACACCATGCCAACCCTCTGATCCTTATGCCAACCCTCTGATCCTTTTGCCAGTGCCATGCCAACCCCCTCATCCTTTTGCCAACACCATGCCAACCACCTAATCCTTTTGCCAGTGCCATGCCAACCCCCTAATCCTTTTGCCAACACCATGCCAACCACCTAATCCTTTTGCCAGTGCCAAACCAACCCCCTCATCCTTTTGCCTCCGCAAAGCTAACCCCCTCATTCTTTTGCCAACACCATGCCAAGCCCCTAATCCTTTTGCCAGTGTCATGCCAACCCTCTAATCCTTTTGCCAATGCCATGCCAACTCCCTGACCCTTTTGCTAACACTGTGCAACCCCCCTGATCCTTTTCCCAAAGCCAAAACAACCCCCTCATCCTTTTGCCTCCGCCATGCTAACCCCCTAATCCTTTTGCCAATATGCCATGCCAACCCTCTAATCCTTTTGCCAATGCCATGCCAACCACCTGATCCTTTTGCCAGTGCCATGCCAACCCCCTAACCCTTTTGCCAATGCCTTGCCAACTCCCTGATCCTTTTGCTGACACTGTGTCAACCCCCTGATCCTTAACCAAGTGCCAAACCAACCTCCTCATCCTTTTGCTTCCGCCATGCTATCCCCCTAATCCTTTTGAAAATATGCCAACCCTCTAATCCTTTTGCCAATGCCATGCCAACCCTTTATTTCTTTTGCAGACACCATGCCAACCCTCTAATCCTGTTGCCAATGCCATGCCAACCACCTGATCCTTTTGCCAGTGCCATGCCAACCCCCTAACCCTTGTGCCAATGCCTTGCCAACTCCCTGATCCTTTTGCTGACACTGTGTCAACCCCCTGATCCTTAACCAAGTGCCAAACCAACCCCGTCATCCTTTTGCCTACACCAAGCTAACCCCCTAATCATTTTCCGAACACCATGCCAACCCCCTATTAATTTCCCCAACACCATGCCAACACCTGAATCCTTTTGCCAATGCCATGCCAACCCCCTGATCCTTTTGCAAATACCCAAATCCCTTTTAACCTCTTGACTGCTGGTGATTAAAAGAGAGAGAGAGAGAGAGAGAGAGAGAGAGAGAGAGAGAGATTTGTGCCAGAATATGAAGTTTAGTCATAACTTTTTTCTGTACTTATCAATAGCGTGACTGAGTTTGCTGAATGAAAGTAATGCTGTCCCCAAGAGGAAAAGCTCAAATCAAGAACTGTGACTGACTTCATGATCTAGCAAGCTGTGTCTTTTCTCAGTGAGGTGACAGCAAATGGACAAGCATGCTCATTAGCAGCTGTGAAGGGGTTAACTTTCTTTGCATTTGCCACCGCACATTATTCCTGTCAATGTGGTTAGACACACAGCTAAGACAGTGTCACTGCTCATGAAACAGAAACTGAATGCTATCTTCAGAATGACCCTGTAAGAAATCAGCTTGCTCTGTGTTATCTCTGCATCAACTGAGCAAAGAAATTTGTACTGGTAAAGTCATCCAAAATCTCGTTGACAGATCATGAAGTTGAAAATCACAGGAGTATGAAGAAAGGAAGTCTTCATGGCAAACTTTGCTTTTTTTTTTTTTTTTTTTTCAATTTGATCAGTTCCACAGATACTCACATTTTTTTTTTTTTTTTTAAACAAAAACAAAAAAAAACAGCACCAGTACCTGCCATGTACATCACAATATAAATGGCTGACTTTGTGTGCTGGGACCAGCTTCAATCGATAATTCAGTTATGCTAGAATTTCTTTTAAAGACTCTTGAATCATACTGTCTTGTTTGTAAGTCTTGATTGTTGTTGATTTTTATAATCATTCTTTTCCCATATTCATGTTAATTGACAGCTCTCTGGGCCCTTGTTCTTAGGATGTAAAGCACATAATAAATACCAATCATTACTATTGTTATCATTATAATCAATCATTATGCAAATTTACAAAAAAAAACCTCAATACAATGGCCAAAATAATGATCACATTCAGGTGAAAAATCAAACCAATTTTTCTGTGACCGTACTATTTTTGAAGAAGGCACACTAATTTTCAATCATTTCAGTTCAAAGTGCTAACACATGGAGGATCTGTACTGGTTGGCACCTCTTGTTTTGTACATGCACAGACTACGAGAGATTAGTGACTAAATACTGTATGACAAACTATCTACTCCAGTGACAAACAGTCCAGTGGGGATGCAGCGTTAGATAGGGTTTTTAGAATGTAACTTTAATGCCTGACATCATTCAAAGACCTTGAACATTCTGCAAAGCTTATTTTCTTATGTAATAAAGGAGCACCCACGAACACACACACACATATGCACACACTTACACACACACACACACACACACACACACACTATCCCCTGTAGCACTCACTTTAACCCTTTCGCTGCCAGGAAAATAAGATTTAAGTGAAATCTATTTGCCAGGGTTTTTTTCACAAAAAACGGGTATAAATTTTCAAAAAATTCTGTGCTCTTTGTTATTGGAGAAAGACCCATAAAAGTATATATTTTCTGAAAGGGAAATGAATAAAGAATACAAAACACATGATGTTTTCCCATTTTATATATTTTTAGTGACATGCTGTTGTTTTGAAATCAGTGTTTTGTTTTTTGTCACATTTTCAACTTGTTCATTACAAACATTAGTCAGGTAATTTGCACTAAAATATCATATTTTCTGGACAAATGGATATCTGCACACACAAAATCATACTAGAACAGCCACAATATTTTTTAAAAAAATGAAAAAGAAATAGATACATAATGCATTGTGACTTCTGCAAGTGATAATGTGGATGAAAGGCCACGCCCCCTCAGTCTCCACCCCCCTCCTCTTCACCCCTCTCACATGGTCACTTTATCAAATTCTCATCAGACTGCGTTGGCTGAGTGCCAAGAAAATAGCTCAAACTGTGTCCTGCTAAAAATTTGGTGACTTCTGTCGTCTGCTAGAGCTGAACAGCCAGCATCACTCACTGACAGTCGTATCTTGGCCACTCTCTTGATTGCTCCCTTTATTTTCTATCAAATCGTCCTATAAATGTTCACAACTGTCTTCTCCTTCGAATTTATGCTTCAATTCTTTCTGAGCATCAGCTAAAGAAAGTAATCTTGGTTGACTTAGTTCGCCACGATCGCATGTCTTGAGCACGGAGTCAGTCCGACATTTTGTTGAGCGAGCGAGGAGAGGAGCCAGGCAAAGACTGCGGCCAGTAACCAAACCAAAACGTTCAAATAAAGGACTGCCTTATGACGCAGATGGTGTTTCTAGCTATGAATAGAATCTAGAAAGATTCCCTAAGCTAAAGCTACCAGCATTTTTGTCAACAAACTAAATGCAAAGCAGGGAAAAGTCAGAATATTTCAATGACGAGTTATCTCGTCATTGTGGCAGCGAAGCGTACATGCTTTCCATGACGAGTTATCTCGTCATATAGGCAGCCTAGGGGTTAACAGAAATGGAAGCACCAAATTCGATAATGAAAAATCAATTACAGTTACACCTCACCTGTCTAGTAGCATCACACTGTTCTCATTCATATGTCGCTGCAGGTTTGTACAGAGTGAAAAGGACAGCAGGAGACATAACAGAACCCTCCGCAACCTTTGGTTAAGATTTTACACTGTAAGGTACCCCCTCCACAATCTTTGGTTAAGATCTTACACTGTAAGGTACCCCCTCTGCCACTTTTGGTTATGATTTTACACTGTAAGGTACCCCTTCGGCACCTTTGGTTATGATTTTACGCTGTAAGGTACCCCTTCGGCCACCTTTGGTTATGATTTTACACTGTAAGGTACCCCCTCTGCCACTTTTGGTTATGATTTTACACTGTAAGGTACCCCCTCGGCCACTTTTGGTTATGATTTTACACTGTAAGGTACCCCCTCTGCCACTTTTGGTTATGATTTTACACTGTAAGGTACCCCCTCGGCCACCTTTGGTTATGATTTTACGCTGTAAGGTACCCCCTCAGCCACCGTTATGATTTTACACTGTAAGGTACCCCCTCGGCCACCTCTGGTTATGATTTTACACTGTAAGGTACTCCCTCGGCCACCTCTGGTTATGATTTTACACTGTAAGGTACTCCCTCGGCCACCTCTGGTTATGATTTTACACTGTAAGGTACTCCCTCGGCCACCTTTGGTTATGATTTTACGCTGTAAGGTACCCCCTCGGCTATCTTTGGTTATGATTTTACGCTGTAAGGTACTCCCTCGGCCACCTCTGGTTATGATTTTACGCTGTAAGGTACCCCCTCGGCTATCTTTGGTTATGATTTTACGCTGTAAGGTACCACCTCGGCCACCTCTGGTTATGATTTTACGCTGTAAGGTACCCCCTCGGCTATCTTTGGTTATGATTTTACGCTGTAAGGTACCACCTCGGCCACCTCTGGTTATGATTTTACGCTGTAAGGTACCTCCTCGGCAACTTTTGATTATGATTTTACACTGTAAGGTACACAGGTGTATCAGTTTTGTAAGGTACACAATTGTATGTTACAAGATGACAATGTTTAGTCTTGTGGCTGACCATGCAATGTGGAACACATACACGCAGTCACACAGACAGACACACACACATTCTACACACACACACACACAAACTACACACACACACACACATTCTACACACACACACACACACAAACTACACACACACACACACACACACACACACACACACACACACACATATAATCCAAAATACATAATACCATTCTAAAATCATTACATAATCTTTTCACACCCGTATCTTCACAAATATCAAAGTCACATGCACATGCATTCATTAGAACACACATCCACACTAACACATATCTATCTATCTATCTATATCTAATGTAATCTTCCAAGAATTTGACCTGAGACTTACCTCGTTGACCAGAGATGGCCGCTTGACTGCTGCCAAAATCATTTTCATCCAGCTCAGTAAGGTCTGCTGAATAACGCTTTGACGAGTCCACAGGGGTCATGGACCTTGACCTTGGCTCATGCAAACTCTCTCGACTGGCGGCTAGTGAAGGTGGGGCGCTCATCTGACCTCTTCGTTTTTCCTGACATCAGAAAGTGTTTTTTCCAGAACATTTTCTTTTACTTCTACGAAATACCTCATCATACTTTTATAGTGAAGATGTCTTACTCTCTTTCAAGAACTTACGCAACAAAAACAGCAGAAAGTCCTCCTTGAAATGCAGAAAAAAAAACTGTAGAAAAAACAACTTCCAAAATCAAAACCACAGAAAAACACCTGGCCATGAGTGTATTGTGTGGAGGCCTGCTGTGTATCCCCTCTCTCTCTGCTTAGCCTCCACCTGTATATCACTGTTATGATTCTGTGCATCTTTGATAGGCTGATTGTAAGTGTTGTCTATCACATTTCTACGTCACTGTTATAATTCTGAGCATCTTTGATAGGCTGATTGTAAGTGCTGTCTATCACATTACTACGTCACTGTTATGATTCTGTGCATCTTTGATAGGCTGATTGTATGTACTGTCTATCACATTACTACGTCACTGTTATAATTCTGTGCATCTTTGATAGGCCAACTGTATGTACTGTCTATCACATTACTGCGTCACTGTTATGATTCTGTGAATCTTTGATAAGCCAATTGTATGTACTATCACATTACTATGTCACTGTTATGATTCTATGCATCTTTGATAGGCCGATTGTATGTACCGTCTATCACATTACTTCGTCACTGTTATGATTCTGTGCATCTTTGACAGGCCAATTGTATGTGCTGTCTATCAGATTACTATGTCACTGTTATGATTCTAAGCATCTTTGATAGGCCAATTGTATGTGCCGTCTATCACATCACTGTCTCCCCCTACCTCTCCAGCCTCCACCTGTAGTTGCAAGAGTATGATTGTACTCTCTCTCATCCCCCCTTCCCCATTCTACCTCACCACTTGACATCCCTGTTTCATTCATCGTTGTTATGATTTTTTTTTTCTCAAGGCCTGACTAAGCGTGCTGGGTTACGCTGCTGGTCAGGCATCTGCTTGGCAGATGTGGTGTAGCATATATGGATTTGTCCAAATGCAGTGACGCCTCCTTGAGCTACTGAAACTGAAACTGAAACTATGATGTGCCTTTGTACATTCCCCTCCTCAGCATCTCCACTTGACATGGGCAGAATGGCCTGGTCATTGAAGAGTTCAAGTTCAATTTCTTACTTGTACATCGCCCCCCTCCAAACCCCGACTTGACATGGGCAGAATGGCCTGGTCAATGAAGAGTTCTTACTTGTACATCGCCCCCCTCCAAACCGACTCGATATGGACAGAATGGCCTGGTCAATGAAGAGTTCTTACTTGTACATCGGCCCCCTCCAAACCCCTACTCGATATGGACAGAATAGCCTGGTCATTGAAGACTTCAAGTTCTTACTTGAACATTGACCCCCCTCCAAACCCTGACTTGACATGGGCAGAATGGCCTGGTCATTGAAGAGTTCAAGTTCAATTTCTTACTTGTACATCGCCCCCCTCCAAACCCCGACTTGACATGGGCAGAATGGCCTGGTCATTGAAGAGTTCAAGTTCAATTTCTTACTTGTACATCGCCCCCCTCCAAACCCCGACTTGACATGGGCAGAATGGCCTGGTCATTGAAGAGTTCAAGTTCACGTTTTTACTTCTACATTGCCCTCCTCCACATCCCCACTTGACACAGGCAGAATGGCCTAGTCACTGTAGAGTTGGAGTTCAAGTTTTTACTTCTGCATTCCCACCCCAGTGGAGTGATGGCCTAGAGGTAACGCGTCCGCCTAGGAAGCGAGATAATCTGAGCGCGCTGGTTCAAATCACGGCTCTGCCGATATTTTCTCCCCCTCCACTAGACCTTGTGTGATGGTCTGGACGCTAGTCATTCGGATGAGACAATAAACCGAGGTCCCGTGTACAGCATGCACTTAGCGCACGTAAAAGAACCCACAGCAACAAAAGGGTTGTCCCTGGCAAAATTCTGTAAAAAAAAAAAAAAGTCCACTTCAATAGGAAAAACAAATAAAACTGCACGCAGAAAAAAAATACAAAAAAAATGGGTGGCGCTGTAGTATAGTGACGTGCTCTCCCTGGGGAGAGCAGCCCGAATTTCACACAGAGAAATCTGTTGTGATAAAAAGAGAAATACAATACAATACAATACAATACCCCTCCACATCCCCACTTGACATGTGCAGAATGTCCCAGTCACTGAAGAGGTTCAAGTTCAAGTCCTTACTTCCACAACCACAGGAGGGGTCCCTCGGCTGACGGGCGGGTGGCGGGCGACAGGGGGGGGAGAGTTGGTGAACACCGAGTCGACGGTGGAGGTCTCCTGGTTGTAACGGACGGTGTTGCGGATGGTGGCGGTGCGGGACTCCCCGATGGGGGGGCTGGCCAGGTGTGCGCTGTGGGTGGGCGTCGTCACGTTGGTCCTGGGGGCGTGGCTCGGGCCTGTCAGGGGTGGGGATAGGGAAGGAAAGCGTTAGGTGCTGTTGTTTCTTCATCACCCACAGGGCATAAAGGGCTGCTGAGGCAGACAGGGAGGGAAAGTGGGAAGGGGGAGGGAAAGGAAGTGGTTGGTGCTGTTGCTGCCCATTCCATGCACCCTCCCCAACCCCCCTAAACCCCCTCCCACCCCAAAAAAGAAAACCCTAAAGGGCTACTGAGGCCTACAGGGAGGGAAAGTGGGAAGGGGGAGGGAAAGTGGGAATGGAAGTGGTAGGTGCTGTTGCTTCATCACCCCCCCCCACCCCCCACCCCCCAAAACAAACTAAAGGGCTGTTGAGGCCTATAATGAGGGGAAGGGAAGTGTTAGACATTATCATTTCATCACCACTCCCTTTGGGGCCTATAAAGAGTGGAAGGGAAGTGTTAGACATCACTTCACCACCACTCCCTTTGGGGCCTATAAAAAGTGGAAGGGAAGTGTTAGACATCACTTCATCACCACTCCCTTTGAGGCCTATGGGGAGGGAAAAGTAAGTGTTAGACATTGTCATTTCATCACCACTCAATTTGAGGCCTATGGGGAGGGAAAAGTAAGTGTTAGACATTGTCATTTCATCACCACTCCCTCTGGGGCCTATAAAGAGTGGAAGGGAAGTGTTAGACATCACTTCATCACCACTCTCTTCGAGGCCTATGGGGAGGGAAAAGTAAGTGTTAGACATTGTCATTTCATCACCACTCCCTTTGAGGCCTATAGGAAGGGGAAGGGAAGTGTTAAGACATAATCATTCCATAACCACTCTTTTGGGGCTTGTAAGGAAGGGAATTGTTAGACATTATCACTTCATCAACTGCTCCCT
>NC_134898.1:13287518-13340018 GCF_041734735.1 Babylonia areolata | reverse complement strand
TTTTTGTTGTTGTTTTTTGTTTTGTTTTGTTTTTTCCTTCTTTACAAAAATTAATGAGGTTTTTTTTCTGAACGATCAAGTAATTAACAAAACCGCTTTGAAATTAACGGAATCATGTAAGCAAGTCTCTTGGAACCATCGTTAATCAACACTAGACTTTTGTTAGTGACTGAGGTCTCGAAAGACAATATAGAATTATCTGAAATGTTCATGCGTGTGTGTATGTGTACGCGTGTGTGCATGCACATACAAAAGTTAACATAAACACAAGCGATAACAATTGTGGTCATTGTAATAATGCGTTTGCGCTTTATTCTACAATCCGTAGTTTTATTCTTCTTTTTTTCAACCCTCTACAATAAACCAAATTAATACCAATTCATAACACGATCAGCAAATGCATGCCTGCAAACTGAAACTGCAAGTGCACGAAAGTTTCGTCTGCTGTACAAACCTCCCCAAACTGTAACTCTCTGTAATCAATTTCCTCTATAAATGTAGAGGACTCCATTGAAAATAGAGACCACTGCCGATGCAGCAAACATATGAAGTTTATAGCATTTTGGGAACACCAAAACAAATTGCAAGTCTGGTTTTCTTTTCAGCAGCGGAAGTAAGCCAATGGGCAGGTAACTACAAATAAACTTTTTTTCTCTGGAACACTAAGTACCCCACCCAAACTCTTACTTCAACCTCAGTACAGATCCCCTCTCCCCTAACCCCTCTCTATCCCACAAACACACAGCTAAATATGTGTGCACATATGCAAATACCCCTCCTCCCATTTATTATTGTATTTATAAGGCATCATGTACATGGCACAGATTTTATGTGTGTAGTGTACGAAACTACAGACTCGCTTTCACGGGTGTACGAAATGGCGGAAAGAGATTAATGTGTTTCCGTAATCTCAGCAAAATAGTTATTGTCTTTGCTCAAAAGTAGAAAATAACATCCAAATTTAACAGTCCCTTCTTTTTATAAAAACATTAAAATTGCTTTCATCTACCTGAATTTTTCGTTTGCTCGATACTAACAATGCGAATATTTATTGCTATAATGTGTTAGAGACTACTTATACATCACAGTGAAGCGAAAATGGTTTTCCCATGGTAAACGAAGCCCATGTGATGTCAAGTTTACGAGATTCTGTGAGTATACATGTGTTGTAATTAGGTTAGCAACTATATTTTTACTGTTATGGGAAATTTATTCTTCATTCTTGTTGTAGTGGCGACGACGAATATTGCCGCAAACAGTGCGAAAATATATAATGCATGTGTGGACGTAAGTGTTCACGAATTTTATCAGGTCGTGGTTTCAGCCCAAACGGTTTGAGTTCTCGTTTTGTAATGCCAAAACATTCCCGTATTTTAGGATATGTCCGAACTTCAGCAAAAACAATTGTTTATGGTGAGAATATTTTCTCTGTTACTTGCGTGCGTGGTTAAAAAGCCTCGTTTGTCTTCGACCTACTTTCCATTGAACTCGTGTTCGTAATTGAATCATCAATCAGAGAAAATGTTTCTGTGCTGCAACTAACATCGGCTGGATACTTTTTTGTTTGTTTTTGTTTTTGTTTTTTTTTAATAAAACACGCGTGCACACAGACACAACAGTTAGATAAGAAATAATGAGGTGATATAGATTTCGACTGAACCCATTTGGACTCTTGGAATGTCTTGTAGAATCCCCATGAGTTTCAAAAATATGATGGTACTTCTACAGTTCTAGTGTTCTGCCCAATTTTCTTTTCCTTTTTTTTTTTTCATATTCTTCGGGGTCAGTTTTGACAGTGTTTAACTTCAGTTACTTTAACAGTTAAGCCCTTTTATTCAAATTATTGTAAATATAAGCAGTTTATAAATATGATGATGATAAATTTGCCTGTGCACATGGTTTGTTTGAGTCACCTCTGACACTGTCAAAGGGAGAAAAAGAATAGTGAGCTAATTTGAGTGTGTTAGTGTGTATTGTTGCACTTGCAGGCTCTTGGAGCAGGGGCGAAAGAGAACCTGGACAATGAGCTGATTGAAGCACCTGAAGAGGAGGAAGAATTTGATCTCCTCAATGATGAGACCTTTGGAAACTGTGAAGGAGGTATGGTTTTGACAGTCTGTTGGCTTTTCTCATTTCTGCTTCCACATTCAAGAATTATAGCATAGTGGTAATATATGGGTGTTGTTCCCAGTGGTGATAAGGGGAAAGAAGCCAGAATCCTATTGTGAAAAGAAATACAGTGCAATACGATCCAATGTATTACAAGTAGAATACAATACAATAGATGAAACTTTCAGGAACTGTGAAGAATGTATGTTTTAGAATTACTTTAGATGCTATTTGTCAATGGGGTGGGGGTATGGAGGAGATGGGAGGGAAGGGGGGGGAGAGTTCTTGGATCAAGATAATCACAGGTTGGATAACCATCACGATATGAGATGTTGATTTTTTTTTTTGATTTTTTTTTTTAATTAAGTAAGTGGCAGAACTTATTCGAAAATATAGCGCTTTTTATGGCAGTCTTTATCTCTGCTACCTCCTGTCTGAGCTGGATAGATTTTCACCTTGGGCGCGGGTACTCAGCGGGTGTGTGCAGCATGGAAATGGCTATTTTTAATATTTTTCAAGTGGAGATTTTCGACTTTTATTTACAGATTCATTATAAGTGTATGGTGTCATTGGAAAGAAAAATCTTTCTTTTATCACACGTTTGTGTAACTTTTTTCCTGTTCACCAGCCTTGAACAGAACAAAGACACCTTAACTGAATAAAAGCAAAACTTCTGTTCTGCACAAAGCACACACAGAAAATGAGAAATGTCTTGTCATTATCATCACCTTTTTTTTTTTTCTTTTTTTTTCTACTTTCATCATTAAAACTTAGTCTTCACATAACTTTTCTTCATTTCCCTGTATTCTTCATCATTTTCTGTGTCTATAGTATAGCTTTACTCATAAGAACCACTTTGAACAGCTTCTTGAAGTGCATGACCACCAGTCTCGTTTGCTTTGACGCTAACTTTGTAGCAAAATGACTGGCGTCAAGTGCATTGTTTTAACATTTTTGGATTTTGCTAGATATAAACTGCTTTAGATTAAAGGAAGTTAGCAGTTACTCTGAAGATAGATGGCTGAAAAACCTAGACTGTTATAGTTAATGGGCAGATTTTGTTTCTAGTGAAAACTTGGCACACAGATGTGCATGTAATGTGTCAAACGGCAAATCATGTGATCACACAGACATGCATACTACTACGGCTGCTACTTTTCCTGGGCTTGTAGCTCCACACATATGTGCATGGTATGTTCATGTTGTCATAAAGTTAACATTTCCTTCAGTTGTGCTACACTTAATTATTTATAACTATTAGCTTTACTGTTTAGTTAAAACAGTAGTGGACTGGTATTTGCGCTCTTGTCTGGGTATACATTAAGCTCAGGCATTTTGTACTAGCATATTTGCTAACATAAACTTGAATGTTCACACACACTTAAGTGCAAATTATTGTGTTGTGATTTTGTACACATTCAAGATGGAATTTTCAGTTTTTAGCACAGCGTTTGGTTTGACAGATAGTTGTTTTGATGGAAAGTAAATATGTTATTTGGATTGACTTATGTAAGATTTGGATCAACATATGTAAGCACTGGTAAATAGTCCTCTCCCACCCATAGCATATTTTGTTCTGTTGTTGAGCAGGATTCACTTGTGAGCCATGAAGACGAAGGCTTTGCCTCGATTTATTTGTTATCTCCTGTTGACAGACTGGGATGAGGAGGAGCACAAACGGCTGGCAGAGTTGGAGCTGGAGGGGGAGTCTTTCTTCGACTTCCATGTCCCTGACCACACCAAGGACTCCGGCTATGGCAATGCTGAGCGCTCCTTCCGTAGTCAAGAGGTAGGTTCTTCTTTCTCTTTGCCCTCAGAATTATGATACATGGTTAATCCCCCCACCCTCAGAAAATTGTGCATTCTCTTAAAGAGCAATGAAAAAGAAGTACAATACAAATTGAATTATGTTTCTGTCTTGTATATATATATATCTTGAGATATCTCTAGAACTTAATTGTCTACCTGTTTTGCCCGCTTTTTTGAGAGATTGTGATATTTTTTGCCAATCTTTACATACTCTGTCATAAAAAGTACTGGACTAATTCATGTCATTTTCACAAAATTTGTGATTTATGCATGGTTGATAAAACCTTTTTAAATTCGAAAGTTTTTTTGTTTTGTTTTTTTTAATTTTTTTTATAGCTCTATGTTTCAATGTTCTGATATGACAATACTCTAAGCAGGGCACATACTGAAAAAGCATGCATGTCAGAAAGAGACTGCAGTTTTTAGCAATTGTGAAAAGTATATTTCACAGCTTTCCAAGTCTTTGTAATGTGATCAGAACAGTTTCACAGCTTTCCAAACCTTTGTAATGTGATCAAAACACAGAAGTTAAACAATTTTTCTGGTTTGTGTTATTTGGCTTAAAAGTATTGACACAAGATTGTACTTACCTTTTTTTTTAATGTGACTCTTTGTGATCTACCAGTAAATAATTTGTTCCATAGAAAAGGAATTTCCTTATTTTACAGGTTATAAGGCGATGAATGAAAACAGCTCACAACTTACATGCACATTTTTTTTTAAAAACCCACTCTCTCAGGAGCAAAGACAGGACAAATTCAAGAAGGCTGGGATCAAGAGAGCAGACAGGCTAGAAGATGATACAGCATGAGAAGCAATTTCTTATATTGATTTCAGAGCCTCAACACCATCTTAACTCAATCCAGACAATGGAAGACAATAGTGTTCATGACGTAAGGTAGCGTTCCGGACGAAGGGAACGCAAAAGCGGTTTCAACAATTAAAAATTTTTCGACGTTTTCCTCATGGAATAACATAACAATCATAGCTACACCGGGCCTTGTGATCGTGTCAAGGGTCGAATGGAAAGTTTCCTCTTGAGATTCCATAACAACACACTCGCCAGCGAGCCAGCAAGTTCAGCACCCCACATGACAAGCTAATCTGTATACGTATCGAAAATGGCGCCACAGGCGATACAAATGGAAATTTTTGGAGCAAACTAGATCACAACAGTGGCTTTTACTGCTGCTGAAGTGATTGAAATGCTTCAGACTGGAGGTTTTGACATCAACTAGGATGATGAAGACGTTGAATATAGTATCTGCAGTGAAGAAAGCTACCAGCAAGAAGGTGCTGACAGTGACTCAGCTTCTGAGAGCAGTGAAGAGGGAAGGGGGTGGGCGTTCACACGATGTGAGGAAAGGGGTCAGTGGGTCAAGTACAGTGAGTTTCATTCAGTTACTTTATGTTTTGTATTTTTTGTGATTTTTTTCCTAACCCTGTCAAATGGGTCGTCTGTAGGGAAAAGCAAGGGAGAAAACTATTCGTCCAGAGTGAGTTAATGCTGAAGGTGTAAGTATGGCCATGCCAGTGACAGCGATTGACCTATCTATGCTTGATGACTTGTTCATCATTTTGATGTGCAACTATTAACATGATGCGCCTTGAGTATTCTTGAGTAGTGTTAAAATCAGTTGTTGTTTTTTTTCACATGAAGGATGTGCCTTATGAATCAAAGCACCTTGCAGCCAGTAATAATTTGATATATTTAGTCATAATGTGGGGCAAAAAAGGAGTGTATGATGTGTGCATAGGGTCATTGCTGACTCTTCCCCCCCTATCTTTTCCCCAGGAGTTGCTGGAACAGAGCATCAGTCGGATGATGGATGAGACGGAGGAGGATGACAAAGGCCGGCAGTTCTTTGGCAGAGGACAACCCATACCTCACTCAGGGAAGCAGGTTGGTTAGTTCCTCTGTGCCTGACCGGTGTTGTGTCGTTGAAGCACAGAGAAGAGTGTCATTGTTGATAAAGTGTCACAGTGTGATACATGCACAGGTCTTGCTTTCCTCTGTGTTTTGTTGTTGTTGGTGGTGGTGGTGGTGGTGTTTTCTTTTCTTTTTCTTGGAGGGGTGCTTTGTTTTTGTTTTGTTTTGTTGGTTGGTACTGTAATTCAAATTTATATACTTGTTTGTTTTTTTATGAGGCCTTGAAACTTCTTGACGTCACTGAGAATCACAGTGATGGCCAGTTGCTCAGAAAATTATAGACCGCAGCTGATTTATATGAAAAATTCTTAACCAGTTCAGTGCTTATGAGACGTCAACTGACGTCCTGCGTCTGTTTTGATTTTTCCTTCATCGGAGTTTGGTACAGTGTACATAAACAGACCCCGAATGGTTAGTTTAATGTGTTTGGATTATAAACACACTATTTAAGTGAGCATTCTTCAGATGGAAGACCCTTTCCTTCTCAAAAATGATTTGCGAACTGGACCACTTGGAGCGCACATTTAAAGAGGGTTTGTCTCACTTGCCTCACTTGACAAAAAGGCGTCAGACACTTTGTAAAGTGAAGACAGTGTTCCCAGTCAGGCGGATTTACACAACTTTGCAAGCTGTGTTGATGATTATGTATTAGTATAATGAGAGATGGATCTGTCTTTTCTTAAGATTCTTTCAAACTTGAAGATGATGGCAACGATAGTGATGAGACTGACAGCAACATTCAGCACTTTCTACATCCATCTATCAAATCAGACATCATTTCTGAACAAGTGACCATGACTGACAGTGAAGGCACAGTACTTTCATGAAATTTGAGATGAGGGGGGTGGAGAGATAAACTCATGGAAGAGTGGTGTGAAACTTGGTCAAAGGCCAGAGGCCAGAGACATTTCAAGGGGGCATGGCCCCGACCTGTCAGTGAACTTTTTTCACAGTGATCAACTGCTGGGAATGGCAACGGCCAATCATCCATTATTTTCTTGAAACCCAGGGTTGACAGACAACAGACGGGAATCGTGTGTTTTTAATTTTTTTACACTTTTTGTCACTGATGAGTTGACAGATTTCTTTTCGAAGACACAAACCAGATGCACAGCAAACATTTTGTCGGATCAGTTAAAACTATGAAGACGAGAATACAATACACAATACAATACACAAACTTTATTGTCTATACTTTGGTACAGAGATTTTCGTTTTGGCAGAGAATATCATTGAAGCGCTCTCTCCTCTAAAGGGGGATGATCTAAGTTGTAAGAAAAGCTTGACAGCTCACTTTCTGAGAACATGATTGACTTTATATCTTGACCGAGCAAAAAAGGCAAATTTTTGTTACGTGTTTGTTTTTTTAATTTATTCTTTTATCGGATCTAAATTTCCATGTAAAACTAAACTTGTGTATATCCCATTCAGAACCAATGATCAGAACTTTGGTGTGCTCTGTCAAATCTTGTCTGACAGATGCATCCTGGTCTCCACTTGGTTGTTTGCACATCGCAAATTTCAAACTTTTTTACTTACTAACGTTTCAGGGTTCAATTTTTTCACTGTCTTAACCACCCTACCCCTTCTTTTCTGCAACCTCCCACCAGAATTTTATGAGGACCAACCCTTTTGTGGCTTTTGGCCACCCTGCTCCACTTTTGACTCTAGCATGGGTGGGTTGCCATCAGGTGCTTTGTTTCAGATGATGGTAATGAGCATGGCTGCTCTGCTAGAATGTAGATATGTGTATCAGTACATATATTTCTGTTTAGCATTGTCTGTTTTGATTCAGTGCTGAAATCCCAGCATGGTAATCTGAATCAGGCTTTCTTATGTGGAGCAGGAATGTTCCTCTTTGTGCGCTAGTCAGCATGTCTGCTTTTGTGTCATATAATCTGTTTTTCCTTTTCTTTTTTTTTCTTTTTCTTTTTATTATTATTATTTGAGATTCTCTGAGAACCTTGTGCATGTTTGACAGAAGAGCACTTTTCTGTTTAGATAGTGAAATGTCTTATGTTTTTTGTTTTTGTGGGTTTTTTTTGTTTTTGGTTTTTTAACCATTTTGTTGTTTGATCCTGTTTGTGTTAAAGACCATAAAAGTGTTAGTTTTGTTATTCTTTTTTCTTTTTCTTTTTTTTCTTTTTTTCTTTGTTTTGTTTTTTTATTATTGTCCTGTTCTCCCATCACAGTTAACCACCTGCTTGGCTTGTCTTTTGTTCTTGTTTTTCCTTTGAGGAACACATATTTGCATTGATTACTACTAACTAATCGTTAAACGTTTTTGCCCATAATACACAGTTTCGGGTCAGTTTAGCACACTTTGAATTAGCTTCCAGTATTCCAAATAATGATTGGTTTCCTTTTCAGCGAACCCATAGTTAATCATACAAGACAAAATAAGATAAATGTTTGCCATGAGACTTCTGAGATATACAAAGGAATTTAAAAAAAGAAAATTAATTAAAAAAAATGAAGAAATAGATCCACAGCTTGCTTATGTAAATATATAAGGTGATTAGATGAAAGATCTGACAAGCCATAAATATATTGTATCTCACTTGCCTGATCCCCGCACTTAGTCTTTTTATACAAATATATAAAAACTGATTCGAATGAAGGTGAGAAGGATGGGTTCATGGTCAGTTGAGCTCAGCAAAGGGGGCCATCAACATAGTGTGTTAAACTGCAGACTAGAAAGACACTAACGGTACATTTTGCCTTCACTGGACTAACTCCCATCCCGCATGGTTGTTTTGCTGACAGCATGGAGAAGCGCACCTGGACCAGCTGTTTGGCCCTTCCTCCCCTCCTGCTCTTATGGATACTCAGCAGTTGGTAAGATCCCCCCTCTGCCCCCTCCCCGTTTTTCTTGTGTGGGTGCTCCCATCCTCCCCTCCTCCACCCCTCCCACTTGTGTTAGTGTTCCCGTTCTTTGCCGTCCTTTTTTTCTCCCCTTCTTCAGTTTTTGGTTTCTTTCAGACCCCGTTCTCTGTTGCTGCTGCCTTTTTTTCTTTTCTTTTTTTTTCGTTTTGCCGAGTCATTAACTTTTTTTTTTTTTTTTTTTTTTTTTTTAAACACCTACCTCCTGCTGCTCCATTGGTTTTTGTGATTGAACAGGTGACGAGCCTGTACATTCTGTAGGAAATGTTACTGTATGTGTTTGGACTTTTCGTGTGCACAGTTTTGGCACAGGTAAAAGGAAGAGGTGGAGGACTTTCATGTGTGTTGGGGGGGGGGGGAGTTGGTTGTTTTGTTTTGTTTTGTTTTGTTTTTTAATTTGTTGTTTTTCCATTAACTCACTCGGGACGACAAGTTTTCTCCTTTGCTTTTCCCCACAGACGGCCCATTTGTAAGGGATTGGAAAAAAATTACAAAAAATACAAAATACAGAGTAAGAAAATAAAACTTCCAGAACTGGTTTATTACGTGTTGAGCGATTACATATAAAAAAAAAAAAAATCAAATTTCTCATCTTATTTTTACAGTTTTGCCATATGTAGAAAATACTGCCAATTTTTCACCCCAAATCACCATACCCATGCTCACTTTCTGCATTAAATTCGCTTTCTTCTTCATCATCATCCACCTCTTCAATGTCCGACCCTTCAGTTTGTAGCATTTCAAGTACTTCGGCAACCCTAAAACGTTGCCGTCGCTGCCTTGTTTGCTTCACAACATTTTGAGAAGAGCCCGCTTTGCTAACAGACTGGCACGCAAGCAAACGACCGGTCAGTGACTTCGTCAGCATGTGTACGAGACAGGCCACACATGGCAGGCTGACCAATCATACCATTCGATTGTGGAGTGACCCAGAATAGCGCACTCTGCTTGGCTAATCACAAAATCACGTGTACAGCGAGTGATGGATTTTAATTTCTTGAAAATGCTATTCCATTCCATCGTCTGAAACCAAATACATTTTATGTAGGAGTGCTCATGCATTCCTTCGTCCGGAGAGAGTTAAGAGGTTTACAGACCACAAATATAATTTGTACATTGGGAAGTTACAACTTTGTGTTTATCTGACAGTAATACACATCAGAATGATATAGCCAGAACAATTATTATTCATTCACACATTGATTTTCTGTTGAAAAGGAAAATTTATGATAGAAAAAAAAATTTAAGTTTTGAAAACATGTACTTAGCAGTATTATCATCAGAATGTTGATTTCCTTTCCATGTAGTGCTGTGAAAGCTTTTCAAATGCAAAGATGTAGGGGAATGATGCAATAGCTGGCTGCATGCTTGATTAGATTGCTGGGATCCTGTATTGGACCTTTTTTTATTTATATGTTTTACTACATTTAGACAGCAGTTTGTTGGGGGTTTTTTTTGGTTTTGTTTTTTTATGTAATTGCATATATGCATTCACAAATAATTTTTAAACACACACACACACACACACGCACACACACAAGCGCACGCACACGCACACACACACACATACGCTTTCATAAATGATTTTTACACATACACACGCACACACCACATCACATCACATGAACATGTAGAATCAGTCACACACCTGAATAGGTGAACGAATCCAGGCACTCATGGTTTTTATGCTGACAAGTGCCTGGTTCCTGTTTGATTGGAGTTGAATGACTTGTTAGAACTGGATAATGCCTACCCAACCATCATGCTGGACAACAAAAGGATTTTTTCCAGGTGTCACCTAAGAGCAAGAACATCTGGGCCACATCAGACGATGACAGTGTGTTCCAGAAGCCTGCTGACGCCCTGCGCAAACTTTTTGACACTGCCAAGGCTGGCCAGTCTGCAGTAAGAGATCACTTACTGTAATTCTGTATTTCTGAAACTTGGAATTAAAGTTAGTTAAGGTTAGAAAGAGCACCGTGGCCAAAGTTGGCAATGGATCTCTGATACAGTGATTATCATGGTTTCAAGATCTAGTTTCAGTCAGGTACCGTAATTTTCAGCCTAAAGGTGTTACAGCACATAAGCCGCAGCTGCCATAAAGTGAAAGTTCTCTATTATGGCTCTGCTAACAGCGGATGTTGTTTTTGGATTAGTGACATCTTCTGAAAACTTGATCGGAATCAGCTTGTTTTCATTTGCTTGTTGACTCGGCTCTGTTACTCTATTTGTCTACTCTGTTTTGGGGTGGGGAGGTTGTGGGGTTGTTGTTGTTGTTGTTTTTTTTTGGGGGGGACGCTTTTTTTGTGTGTTTTTTACAGCCTTCAGTCAACAGTACACCCAAGTTCATTAAATAGTTCAAATCAGAATCCAGTCTGCAAACCCTGCTTTCATTCCCATCCGCCACTTTGCTTTGTGTTCTGCTTTCGAAAATGATCAGTTCACTTCTTACTTTTCTACTTTCACATCATAGATTTGAATCCCCAACTCAGACACTGCTTTTTTCTCATGGCCTACAGGTAAACTGTGATAACGTTCAATTGAGATTTGGTGTAATATGCAATTTGGTTTCAATTCAGTTTCGATGGTAAACAGTGGTAAGACTGAAATGTTGCTGTCCAGTGTGATCATAAGCGTTTATTGTGATATATTGAGTTTCTTGTGACAGGTGGCCATAAGTGATGGTCAGAATTAAGTTTTTAGACATGGCGCATATAGCCAGTAAGACACAGGGGTCAGGTTTGAGTATAAACATTTTTTTTAAGTAGCGCCTTATTGGCCAAAAATTGCGGTATTGTGTCCTCGAGAAAGGTACTTAACTCTGATTTTACTCATTTTCACCCAGGTGTGAATGGGTACCTAACTTCATTCAGGGAAGGTTACTTGGTGGAAGGAGAGGATTGGGCCCTGCTTCATGTATGTCAGTCATGTAAAGCACACTCTGGAAAATGGTAATTTTGCTCTTGATAACAAAAAGCAAGGAAGTAGTCTTAGCTGGAATATCGATGAATTACTGTGTATAACCTTAAGGGAACAGGTTGGAGTTCACAGCCTCCATTTGGCCCACAGAGAGAGTTCAAAACAAAACAAAATAAAACTGTTCAGTTACGATTGAAGTCCAGTTTTCATAAATGAATCTATGTTGTTATAGCTTTTATTTACGTGTGAGTTTTGTTGTTGTTTTTTTGGTGGGGGGTTTGTGGTAATCTTTCTGGGTGCGGACTCCCGAGACTGAAGACACATTGACACAAACTTCCTCACCCAGGTGCCTTGTCCATTTCAGGGGAGGGATACCCATGTCATTGCAGCACGTCCCCCTCTCCCCAACCAGTCCCCCATGGCCTTGCCTCAGGCACACACGCTGGAGGAGATTGAGCGTCAGATGCTCTCTAGGGGCCGCAAGCCTCAGGTAGGTGGACATGGTTGGCTGGCTGTGGGTCACTGGAATGCTGGTGTTGCGTGTGGTTTATTGTGACTAGTTTTTTTAAACAGTGTCGTTTGTTGTGACTGTTGGGGGGAAAAAAATGTTTTACAGTGTAATGGTGATGCTCTGTATGTTTTGAGTGGGTTTGAGTGAGTGTGGATTTGTGTGTAAGTGGGGGGTTGGGGTTGAGGTAGGGACAGGCGTATATTCTGTATGAATCATGCGATGTAACATTTTTCCAAAGTAAAAAAAAAAAAAAAGAGAGAGAGAGAGAAATAAAAGAAAGTCACTTCAGGTGTTGTACACTCGCACTCAAAGAATTGTGCAGGCATTTCTTGTTTTTATCTTTGACATGTTTGCATTTACAGATTTTTTTCACTTGAAATAGTTGAATGTCTGCACGTGCCTATGCTTCTGCGTTCACCACAGGTGTTGACGGCCGAGGAGTTGGAGCGGCAGCTGCGTGGAGAAGAGCCTCCACGCACGCACAGCACCACCCCTCAGTTTGTCAACCACCACCCCCAGATAGGGCCCCCTCCTCCACTCCCTCCGGCAGACGACGTGCAGCCCATGGTCAGTGAGGTGCCACCATCGCCTGTGAACCATCAGGCAACTGTGGCTGCCGCCCCTGCTCCTACCCACCTGCCCCCGGGGCTGCTTCCGGCGTCTGCCCTCATGGGGGCCTCCTCCCGGTCCCCATTTCCTGCTCCCCCGATGGCTGGGCCACACCCCATGGGGCACCCTATGCCCCCGCCTGTCACCCCTAAGGTGAAACTTGGTTTTTACTTACATTTTTTCTTTGTTTGTTTGTTTTGTTTGTTTCTTTTTCTTCTTGTGTTTTTTGGTTGTACTTTTTTTCTTTCTTTTTGCATAGAAACATGAGGTCTTTGCCCTTTTTTTTGCTTTTTTTTTTTCAAGGTAGTACAGTTTGAACAATGCTGATAATAAGAAAATACATTGTTTTTATATGGGGCAAACTCCCCATATAATGGGCTAAAAATGCCTCACATGAACCACACCTGTACAAGAGTGGTTTTTCACCACCATGAGGACATAGAAGTGAAAAAATCTATGTACACCAATACAATACTACAATTTACAGATATGAATAATGATATTAAAAAGATCACAAAAGAACACACACACACACACAGTAAACACCCTCTCACAAGAACACACCACCTAAAAACATCAGTACAGGGGTGGGGGTGGGGAGTACAGAAGGGGAGTGCAGAGGGTGGGAGGAGACGGACAAATGAGTATGCTTTGTCACATCCAGATGCCATTTTGAATAGGTAGGTATTTTGTTTTACTTTGAAAGAGGACAGAGTAGGTGAGTGATGGAGAGCCAAAGGAGGAAAGGTGCTTGATACGGAAGAGCCCTTTGAATGCATTGGTTATAGACTTGGAGCATGTGGTGCTTTGTAAAGAGTTAAATATTTGCTGGAAGTTGGTTGTAAAAGTTCGGTCCCTTTTTTTTCTTTTTTCTGTGCATAAACCATGAGATATTCACCCCCCCACCCCCCACCTCCTCCCACCTCCCTCCTTTTTTTTTTTTTTTTTTTTTTTTTTCTTTTCGATGAAAATTGTTTTTCTTTTTGATGAAAATTTTTGTGAAGATAGTGCAGTTTGAATGCATTTGTTAAGGCTGAGTGTATTAGTTCAATGCTGTGTCAAGAGTTAACATTTACTGGTTGTAGGCTGTGTACATCCAGTGTTGTAAAGGAATCTTGTCTCTTTGCCATTCCAGCATCCCACAGGAATGCAGCCGCCCATGTCCAATGGTCGCAGCTCCCCAATTCCCATCCAGGGCTTACCGCAGCAGTTCATGCACGCCGGTTCACCGCAAATGACTCCGGGTGAGGATGTCAGATCTGTCAGCTGCATGCCCAGGCCTGCCAGCCCTTCTGCTTTGGGCAGAAATTATCACACACAGGCGTACTTGATTCTGCTCTGCCTCTTGCAAAAAAAACCAAAAAAAAATTAATACCAAAAAAAAAAAAGAAATTCTGTTTTATAATCGTTAAATGCACAGAACTGCTGTGTGCATAGCCAGCATGATTATGGTTCAATGAGAAGTTGTCACTGGCAACGTACAACTTTCATTCTTTTCCTGTCTTTTATCACTGTTGTTTGACTTGGGTATTTCATTACAGAAACTCAAAACTCTTGTCAAACACACCACATACAAGGCCATTTGGGAGCTTGCAGTTTTCTTTTTGGCGACATGGTAAAATGATGCTGACTTTTTGGCAAACAAAAGTGTGTGCACCCAGTGTGATTAGCATCACCCATAACCACATGCGCTGTCTTGCGCAGCCACTTTCATTTTTTACAAAAACAACACATCTGTTGTTCATAAAGCACTGAATAACTGTAAAAAAAAATGTTGCTGAAACATCATTTTTTTAAGTTGTTGAAGGTTCATGTGTGCTTGAAACAGCTCTCTCCCTTTATCAAGTCAGAACTGTGTGTCTTAACAATGTCTCTCTCCCTTTATCAAGTCAGAACTGTGTGTCCTAACAATGTCTCTCTCCCTTTATCAAGTCAGAACTGTGTGTCTTAACAATGTCTCTCTCCCTTTATCAAGTCAGAACTGTGTGTCTTAACAATGTCTCTCTCCCTTTATCAAGTCAGAACTGTGTGTCTTAACAATGTCTCTCTCCCTTTATCAATTCAGAACTGTGTGTCCTAACAATGTCTCTCTCCCTTTATCAAGTCAGAACTGTGTGTCTTTAACAATGTCTCTCTCCCTTTATCAAGTCAGAACTGTGTGTCATTAACAATGTCTCTTCCCTTTATCAAGTCAGAACTGTGTGTCTTAACAATGTTTCTCTCCCTTTATCAAGTCAGAACTGTGTGTCATTAACAATGTCTCTCTCCCTTTATCAAGTCAGAACTGTGTGTCTTAACAATGTCTCTCTCCCTTTATCAAGTCAGAACTGTGTGTCTTAACAATGTCTCTCTCCCTTTATCAAGTCAGAACTGTGTGTCTTAACAATGTCTCTCTCCCTTTATCAAGTCAGAACTGTGTGTCTTAACAATGTCTCTCTCCCTTTATCAAGTCAGAACTGTGTGTCTTAACAATGTCTTTCCCTTTATCAGGCCAGAACCTGAGCAGCTCATTGGGTCGCAGCACCAGCACCCCCACCCCTCCCCTGGTGCGGGCCATGCCTCCCCACATCCCCACCGCCCACGCTACTCGCCTCATTAACGCCTACAGCCTGGCCTCTGCTGCTGCTGCTATGGGCAGCAGTCCTGTCACCGCAGGTTTTGGTGAGCATTTGTGGGTTGTCTGGGTGTATAGCTTGATGTCCGCATCTGCACCACTGACACTCACACCCACACACCCCTGAACATGCACACGCGCGCACACACACACACACACACACACACACACACACACACACCTTTTTATTACTTCAGTAATTGCTTTCATCTTCAGACAGGACATGTAGGTCCAGAGGAACAAAAGTCAACAATAGTATTCCCTGAAAAGATTTTGATTGTATGGCCAATAGAACGATGACTTGAATGCAACTTGATATTCTGCAGCTAATAAAACAGTGACTTTTGACTAAGTATTCCTTCCTCCTTTTTGGTTAACACTTGCCTTCAGGGTCCTATCAGACTGTAAAGTATTCCTTCCTTTTCTGAACCCTCCCACCCTCTTCAGGGCCCCATCAGACCCAATCCTCCTTCCTTTTCTGAACCGTACCACCCTCTTCAGGGCCCCATCAGACCAATTTCTTCTTCCTTTTCTGAACCCTCCCACCCTTTTCAGGGCCCCATCAGACTGTAAAGCATTCCTTCCTATTTATCTGAATGCCCCCCATTGGGCCTCATCAGTCTGAAAGTCCTCTGGACAATCCATTTTCATTGCTGATCTTCTTTTGTTGTTTTTGCAGGCAATAGAATGATGACACCTCCCCCAGGTGTACCGCCTCATATGCCTCTTGGACCTATACCTCATTTGCCACCGCCTTTGCCTCTTAGCCCAATGGGTACCCCACCCAACACAAGGTAAGTGTGGATGAGATATTGTAAATTTAGACAAAACAAATGCAAGCTCACGCACATGCAAGCTCATACCTTATAAGATAACTTTATTATCTCATTAAGAGAAATTACATCAGGTGCAGCAAAACAAACGTAGACATTTACTCAACACAAGGATGTAAGCATGACGTATTTAAAAGGAATCAATAACATATAAGATGTTGATTTTAAAAAAAGTATTGTATATATTCACTTAATTAAGATATAATAACACACGCATGCATACATAGTTCTCAGGAATTTAAAAGGTGAATTGAACATGGTAAAAAGGTCTTCTGAGCTCTGCATTTTAGTTAAAATGTTTTGTAGCATCATCCTGATGGCAGCAGTTCATAGTACTTTGCTAAAATATGTGTCGTCAGTTGTTACCTGCCTGGCTTTCAGAACAACTCGCCTTTCATACAGCTCTTGCATACAAGCTTGTCTCACTCCCACAACTTTACTGCACACACTCACGACAACATTCAGAACTCGCTTACTTCTCGCTCCCAAACTTCCATACCTTATCATACACACACGCGCGCGCGCGCGCACACACACACACACTTACTCTTTCTTAGAAATATACAAGACAAAAACTTTAACCCACACACAGTGTATCTATATAGAGGTCCACTACACAATGCATGTTGTGAAGATTTCTGTATCTCAGGCTGCCAGTGCCTCCAGTGCTGCAGGACACCTCCCCTCAGGTGCGACACCCACACCCTGTGGTGGACAGGAGGCCTGAGAACGGCAACCAACAGTAAGTGGCTTGTGTGTGCGTGCGTGTGTGGTTTGTTTGGGGGAGGGGGGGGTCTTTTGTTCCCACACAGTCAAGGAAGTCTGCAAAAGTCTTGGGGGAAAAAAATAGGACGGTTTCCCAGGCTGGAGAAGTCATGAAATTTTTGTGGTACCTTTCACAACACCCACAGTATTGAGAAAAGTTTGGGTGTGTTTTTTTTTTGTTTGTTTAAAAAAATAGGACTTTCCCAGGCTAGAGAAGTCGATGAAATTTGTGTAGTACCTTTCACAACACCCACAGTATTGAGAAAAGTTTGGGTTTTTTTTTGGGGGGGGGGGGGGTTGTTGTTGTTGTTGTTTTTTGTAAAAATACAGAAAAATAAAGGCAGTCGAAGGTGTGAAAGTTAAATACAGTATGTTTCTTTCTCTCTCTTCCCACACCCCATGCTCCCCCTCGCACACTTTCCCTCACAACCTTTCATTTTGTGGTGTAATTCTGTTCAGTGCATGTGTTTGAGCACACTTGTATGTTTGTGTATGACTTTGGGTCTTGCAAAAGGTAACGCAGGGTTTTGGAAAAAAAATACAGAAAAAGTATGGAATTTTGTTTGCTCAGACTTGAGGGAACCTTGCCACTGTGTTTTGTGTTGTTGGTGGGTGTTTTGGGTTTTTTTTTATGGTTTTTGTTTTTTTTGGGGTGTTTTTTCTTTTGTTTGCTCGTCTCAAAAACAGTATTCCAAAGGGGAGGTTACCTACTTACTGGTGGTTATCGGCTGTAGTACTTTCGTTTTCTCCGCATAGGCGGATAGTAGTTTGCACAGGACAGGAATGTCAGACCCCTGCCGGAGTCTGCACTAGTTGGGTCACGGTAAGTATGTTATTTAAACATAATTTTAGATAGAAAATTTCCTTTTCCATAGAACGATTGATTTGGTGCCCATAACTGTTCCATGTCAAAATGTAGCAAGGAGCAGCTAGTAAGTGTGTGTTGGTCAAATTGTGTTGCTTTTTGCAGTACTGAAACATTTTTAGTCCTAGGTTCTTCTTCTGCGTTCGTGGGCTGCAACTCCCACGTTAACTCGTATGCACGCGAGTGGGCTTTTACGTGTATGACCGTTTTTACCCCCGCCATGTAGGCAGCCATACTCTGTTTTCGGGGGTGTGCATGCTGGGTATGTTCTTGTTTCCGAACGCTGACATGGATTACAGGATCTTTAACGTGCGTATTTGATCTTCTGCTTGCATATACACGCAAAGAGGGTTCAGGCACTAGCAGGTCTGCACACATGTTAACCTGGGAGATCGTAAAAATCTCCACCCTTTACCTACCAGGCACCATCACCGTGATTCAAACCTGGGACCCTCAGATTGACAGTCCAACGCTTTAACCACTCAGCTATTGCGCCCATCTAGTCCTTGGTTCAACCTCTGTCAGTTAGCACTGTTAATTCCCTCTGCGTGCCCACCTTTCTACATGCTGTGTCATAAAGAGTTGTTCCATGCGTATCATGGCGATACTAGGTTAGTGTGGGAGGTCTTTAGAACTGCATTAGCTACAGGTTTACTGTCGCAGTCTGGGAGACTAAGCTCCACTGGTGCAGCCATGGCTTTAAACTCAACCAACCCTTGTTATTGCAAAGAAGAAACCAGCATGCAGAAGTGGGTTTGTTTTGTTTATTGGTTTTTTTTTGGTTTTTTTTATTCCCTGACCTCAAAAAAGCTTCAGGCTGGTAGTGCAGAGATTCTCAGCCAGGATGTTCTGTTTGTGTTGATGATGGCCAAAAAGTTGGAATATGCAAAATTTACATATTGCCAACTGTCTTGTTATGTGTTCGTTGACGAATGCCAGATAAACATTGCAGATGGATCTTTAGTTTATCATCTTGTCCACAACACTATCACACAGACAACAGGATCTGTAGTCCTTTCAGTTCTTTACTCTCAGCTGCTGATCAAAGAGTGCTGATGATTCCTCCAAGAAACATACAGTTGCAAGGTCAGCACTTTTCTCCTGTCTTGACTCAGTAAAATAGAACAAACCGTCCTTCTCAGTCCACCATGTGCATTCCCCAGTTCAGTTTGAAAAAAAGACTCTTTAAAAACAACAACACGCCTGTGCCATTCTGCCTACCATCTAATTGACCAGTGTGCTTCTTGAACTTAAACTGGTTGTATGTGTACGGGTATGTTTGTTTGCTTGCTTTATGTGCACTCTCTTGTGTATTGTGTACTTGATGTACGTTTTTTTTTACGCATAACTTTTTATACCTGCCACAAGCTCTCTGCCTGGGAGATGTGAGGGTCACTTTGCATTATTATTATTATTTTTATTATTATGTCAATGTATATCTTTCTGCAATCGGACACAACAGCCGACCTTTTTGCAGGGGTGTTGCCAGCGACAAGCACCGGGCGTACCGCACCAACTACCAGCGCCCACCGCCATGGCAGAACCAGCCGCAGCGTCAGGAGCACCTGCATCCCCGCCTTGGGGAGGATGGGGAGGAGGATGAGTACGCCGGCCTCATGACCAAGAAGGAGAAGGACTGGATCATCAAGATCCAGCTGCTGCAGCTCAACACCGACAATCCTTACCTGGATGACTATTACTACACTGTGAGCAATCATGAATAATGATGGGAATACTGTGAATATAATTTCTGATCTAGAATTTTGTGGGGGGGTGGTCACAGAGGGACTGGGGGGAGGGGGGGGGGATTCCAGTGAGATGCCAGGTTTGATTTGGTGTGATATTCATATTGGTTTTTTTATTTGGTAAGTATTCAGTTTGTTGTAGAGTTACATTTATTTACTGTGAAGAAATACAAGACTGTTGGTTGAGACCCATTGCTTACTTTTTTTAAAAGCAGATATAATTGTGTTGTCCAAACTTAATGGATACCACAATGTGCAGGTACTATTTATTCATTGCTTTTTGTCGGTGTAGACTTCCCATTCTGTGAAATGTTACGATAAATAATCTTTTTCTGATTGAGTGTGTATGATAGGTTTTAGTATCAGGCCTTTTTTTTTTTTATCCTTCTGTTATTTATTTATATTTGTAGATGTGGCAGTCAGTTTGACAGATTTGACTGTTAGTTTTGTTTCTTATTTCCTCAATTATGTGTGTGTGTGTGTTGATGATGATAATGTCTGGATCGCATTGTTTCTATGAGCAGTTTTGCTTGTTGCTTTGTATTTTCTTATTTCTCACAGCAATGTTTGTGTTAATGATACATGTTTGGATTACATTGTTTCCATTAGCAGTGTTTATGTTGACGATTGAGGTGATTCTTTTTGCTTTTCTTCTTTCATTTTTGGATTACGTTATTTCCATTGGCAGTATTACTTGTTGCCTTGTATTTTCATATTTCATATAGCAGTGTTTGTGTTGATGATGGAGAAGGTGATTCTTTTTGCTTTTCTTTCTTTCATTTTTGGATTGCATTGTTTCCATGGGCAGTATTACGTGTTGCGGAAGCAGCATCGTGAGAGTGGGAGCGTGGAAGGCATGGAGCGCTTCCTCATCCCCAACCTGGCCCGCATCGAGAGCAAGGCCTACGCACCAGGTACCAACATGCACACACAGCTTGTATCATCTGCCGCTGCTTACAGATGTCGTCTGGACCAGTGGTAGTTTGCGAGATGCTGTACAATGATCCACACTTGTGCAAATGCACACACACACACACACACACACACACACACACACACACACACACACACACACACACACACACTGCTCTGTTACCTGACCCCCACACCACACCCCTTTTTTTGTGTGTGTTACCTGACCCCCCACACCACACCCCTTTTTGTGTGTGTGTGTGTGGGTGGGGAGTGAGGGGGGACCAGTATCCTGAATGTATGAAGAATGCTTTCATCCTTTACATTGAATTACAAGATAAATCCTTTCTCATTTTCAGCTTCTCCCCTCAACA
Source organism: Babylonia areolata (assembly GCF_041734735.1). Taxonomy (NCBI): domain Eukaryota; kingdom Metazoa; phylum Mollusca; class Gastropoda; order Neogastropoda; family Buccinidae; genus Babylonia; species Babylonia areolata. The sequence continues at coordinate 13,319,140 of NC_134898.1, read as the reverse complement.
GTGTTCTGTTTCATTCTGAAGTTTGTGCAAATCTGACAGGCCAGTCATATTACCGTGCAAAAGTTACGAATATTTGTACATCTTTGTGATGGGATCTGAAAATACTCATTTGAATTGTAGGTTCTTAAGAGATGCTTGGATATAGTAGCTTGATTTGTTTTCTTTTCTTTCTTTTCTTCTTTTTTTTTTTTTTTTTTGTGCATAGAACTTGTTGAAATATGGAAGGAATTGTAACATTGATAAGCAAATTTCGCTAAACAGAGGAAGGTATTCTGCCTTGGGGTAAATGATTTTTGTTGTTAATTCGAGTAAGGTATTTTTCCCCGTGGTGATTGATTCCTTCCCTCTCCCACTCTCCAGCCCAGTTTGAGGGATCCCTGGGAAGGCTGACGACGGCCAGCGTGCACAACCCTCGGCACATCATCGACGTGTCGCGTGGCTCTTCCCCCACCGAAGACACCTCCAAGAAGAACGTCAGCAAAGAGCTGCGCAAGTTCCGACAGCTGTTGATGGACATCGAGAAGGTGATTTTTTTTCTTTTTTTCTTTCTTTCTTTTTTGTTTTTGTTGTTGGTGTGTGTATATGTGTGTGTTTTAAGATATTTTTTTTAAGCAACATTGTTAGTCACGTGTTGTTAGCTGTATTGAATAACCATGTGAAGTTTAGAAAATAGGTGAACTCAGTTGCATTACGTATTCTGTGTGTGTGTGTGTGTGTTTTAAAATAAATATTTTAAGCAACATTGTTATCACATGTTGTCAGCTGTATTGAGTAAACCATGTAAAGTTCAAAATTAAGTGAACTCGGTAACATTACGTACTTTGTGTGTGTGTTTGTGTTTTGTTTTAAGATAGATATTTTAAGCAACATTGTTATCACTTGTTGGTTGTATTGAGTAAACCATGTGAAGTTTAGAAAATAAGTGAACTCAAAAAATAAATGTTCTCTGCTTGAAAAAAATGAATTCTACCAATCTCCAAAAATTCTGTGAGAATGAAATTAAGATATTCATTACATTTCTGGACAATCCACGCTTTACTTTTCGCTGTTCATTAATTCTGCATTTTTTAACCTTGATGATGCACAGGTTGCTTTTGTCAAAATTTTGTGTGACACATTCAGTTCATTAAAATGTATGAAACTTCAAATTTTTCTGCTTTGTGAAGTGAAAAAAATAAGAACTCATTTATGTTACATTTTCTCTGCTTGAGAAAATGAATTCTGCCAGCCTCCAAAATTCTGTGAAAATGAAATGATAAGATGTTCACTACATTTCTGAACAGTCCACACTTTACTTGTGGATGTTGATTAATTCCGCATTGTTGAATCTTTACTTTATGATGTGCAAGTTGCTTATGTCAAAATTTTACATGGCACATGTTTCATTGATATGTATGAAACTTCTAACTTTGCAGTTATTGGTATTCAGAATGTATGTATTTACCCCGTGTGGGGCAAATGTGAATTGCATATCACAGCGTCTGTTTTCTTCCTACCAGGGTTACACATTACTGCTGGATATTGACGACATTGAGAAGAAGGTGCTGGCCTTGCCAGATGAGGCCAGGTCAGTCGAGTTGTCTGTGCAGTGTATGAGAGTGTTAACATTTTTAATTTTATTCCTGGTGATATTTGTACGGGATAGATTTTTTTTTTTCTTTTGGTTGCGTTTGATTTGGGTGTTTTCTTTTTGGGAGGGGAGTTGGTATGTGTGTGTGTGTGTGTGGTGGAGAGAGACATGTGGGCATATGTCTGTGAGATTGCATTGCATGACTGATGAAGTAACTTGATGACAGATTGCACTGCATGAAGTAACTTGATGACAGATTGCATTGCATGACTGATGAAGTAACTTGATGACAGATTGCATTGCATGACTGATGAAGTAACTTGATGACAGATTGCATTGCATGACTGATGAAGTAACTTGATGACAGATTGCATTGCATGACTGATGAAGTAACTTGATGAAAGATTGCATTGCATGACTGATGAAATAACTTGATGACAGAGGTAATAAATAGGATTTTTTTCTTTGTTTGTTTGTTTTTTGTTAAGCAACTGCATCCTTTTTTCTTTTTTTTTTTACTTCCCTCATGACACTGGTTGCCTTGTGTTGGCAGGATGCCGCTGTTCATGGAGCGACAGGAGATGATAGGTCAGCTGTACCAGTACTTTACCTGTGACGAGAGCATTGAGCAGTACCTGCACATCATGGGGGTGCGCAAAGGCCGCAAGCTCCTCGGCCGTGTTCTCCCTCTCTTCAGCAAAGTGAGTTTTTTGGTTGGTTTTTTTTTTTTTTTTTTTTTTTTTAGTTCTTTTCAGCAAAGCCTTGTTTGTTTGTTTGGTTTCCTATAGATGAGCTGATGGTAACTACCTCTCTTAGCAGAGTGGCAAAGTGAGTTGTTATTTTGTTGTTTTTGTGAGGGTACAGGTAAATAATGGTAACTCCTCCTCTTCAACAAAAGGTGGTTGTTTTTAGGGGTGGGGGGATTAGCTGATCAGAACTACCTCTCTTCAGCAAAGTAAGTTTTAGTGGGGGAGGGAGGGCAGGGGGGAAATGGACTGATGGTAAATTCTTTTCTTCATTAAAGTGAGGTATTTCATATGTTAGAGCGGTAACCTAAATTGATAGTTGTTGATTATGATTTGAGAGAAACGATCTAGATGACACTGCGTGAGTGTGTGCTGTGCAAGGATGAGCTGTGTGAAATAGCAATGCATGATATGTTTATTTACATTGCTTGCATTGCATTTATATGAAAGCATACTTTGCCAGCCAAGTTTTTGTTTTTGATCTCCGATTTGTGTGTGTGTAGATGTGTCTAGAAGCATATGGTTTTATTTGTTAAGATTAAGAAATAAATAGATAAAAAGAAACAGTTACATAACTTACTACTAAATACCCAAATGGTTGACATGGACATGCATTTCCAGAGGACATGGAAAGATAATTTCTCTATTTTTCTGTGTTTTGATGTTATACAACGTTGTCTGGTTGGATACATGATGGAAATGAGCAGATGATGCTTTGTGCTATCTTCCTACATGTCTTTTTGTTCATTTTGTGTGAGTGTCATTCTGTAGGAATCTTGGATTTAGGTCCATAAGATAATAGAATATTGCTGTTTGTGAGTTTTGGATGCAGACTTGTATCTGTTATTGCTGCAGACAGTAAGTTAAATTTGTGTCAGACTGTTGGTATCAGTTTTAGATGTAGAACTTAACATATTAGAATATGATCAGTATGTTTTAGTTTTTTATGTAGATCTGCAGAATGTGTTGAAAACGTTTTAGAATATGACTGCTATGTTAGTAGGTGAGAGTTTTGGATATAGGCCTGCAGAATGTGTTTGTAGCACATAAGAATATGATCGCTGTGTCAGTGTGTGAGAATTCTGGATGTAGATGTGCAGAATGTGTTAGTCAAATATTAGAATTTTGTTGCTATGTCAGTATATGAGGGTTTTTATGTAGACATAAAGTGTTAGACTACCACTGGAGACTAACTGCTGGTGTATAAAGTTGGATTGTTCTGAAACCCAGAATCAGGCGCATGTGGCTCTGTGCATCCTCTTCCACCACATGCATGCCCTGGTCAAGAAGGACACCATGGAGGATGTGAGTATGGCACCAAAAAACAACCAGCCCTAAAGCTCTGTTGTTTTTTGTTTCTTTTTTTTCTTCTTTCTTTGTATTCCTTTCCTTTCATTTCTTCTCTCAGTCCTCGGCTATCCAAGCTTGAGTTCTCGCCCATCCGCAATCATCTGGTGCTTTTCTGAGTTCTGTCTGCCTCTTCCCTCCACCTCCTTCACTGTCATCCCTCTTCATCCCTGTCTCATCTCTCTCTCCTCAAACATCTTAGACTTCCTTCTCACCCTCGTCCCATACCTTCCTTTCTGTTCCCTCTATTATCTTTTTAGAAAGTGAAAATAATAATAATAATAAACATTTGAAACATCCCATATTTTCCTTTCTCTTCCCTCTGTTATCCTTTTAGAAAATGAAAATAATAATAATGATAAACACTTGAAACATAGAAACAGTGTTTCAGGGGTTCAGAATTCCTTCCCACTGTGTGCTGTTTAGGCATCTGCCTTTTTTTCTTTTTCTTTTTTTTCCTTTTCTTTTTTTTTTTTTTTCTTTTTTTTTTTTTTTTTTTTTTATTAAAGAGCAGATGTGTTGCATATATATGGGTCAATCTGCTAGCTTTAACATCTTCATGAAACTGTTCAAAATGTCCTATGACAGTGTGTTGCAGGGGTTGAAATGCCTTATCACACTGTGTTGCAGGGGTTGAAATGCCTTATCACTGTGTTGCAGGGGTTGAAATGCCTTATCACACTGTGTTGCAGGGGTTGAAATGCCTTATCACACTGTGTTGCAGGGGTTGAAATGCCTTATCACTGTGTTGCAGGGGTTGAAATGCCTTATCACTGTGTTTCAGGGGTTGAAATGCCTTATCACACTGTGTTGCAGGGGTTGAAATGCCTTATCACTGTGTTGCAGGGGTTGAAATGCCTTATCACACTGTGTTGCAGGGGTTGAAATGCCTTATCACTGTGTTGCAGGGGTTGAAATGCCTTATCACTGTGTTGCAGGGGTTGAAATGCCTTATCACACTGTGTTGCAGGGGTTGAAATGCCTTATCACTGTGTTGCAGGGGTTGAAATGCCTTATCACTGTGTTTCAGGGGTTGAAATGCCTTATCACACTGTGTTGCAGGGGTTGAAATGCCTTATCACACTGTGTTGCAGGGGTTGAAATGCCTTATCACTGTGTTTCAGGGGTTGAAATGCCTTATCACACTGTGTTGCAGGGGTTGAAATGCCTTACCAGACCGGTGTGCAGTGCAATCGAGGGGAGCGACCTGGAATCTCTCGTGCGTCTCTTTGTCGTCCTCAAGGGGGAGAAACCCTCCCAGACTGGGGCTTTTCTTCAGCCACTCTTCAGAAATCAGGTGTGAATTTTTTTTTTTTTTTTTTTTTTTTTTTTTTTTTTACATGTACCCCTCAAAACAAAGTGTGGCTGCCTACATGGTCATGCAAGTAAAAGCCCACTTGTACATGAGTGAATTTGGGAGATGCAGCCCTTGAACACAGTGGTATCTTTTTGTATTGTTTTTGATGATGTTAAGCATCAGTCCATCTCCAAAGAGTTAATCAACCACACATTTTGTAAGGTGGTAGAGTCCAGTGATCAACAGCTTAAATCAAGTGACTGATGAAAATGCAGTCAACATGCCAGTCTGCAGTTAGTTTTCAGTTTCTTTAAAGTACAAACTAATGGCATCGCAAGGGAAGTGTGGGCCAGAAATGTCCTCAAACAAACACAGGAGTTAAAGCTGGTTAATGTCCTGAGGCTTTTTGTGCAAATGCAAAATGATTTACACATACACAAAAAAAACATTAGAATGAGGAAGGGCAAACACCCTTGATAACCAGTGGAACTATGCACACAAAAAAGAAACCACATTGACGAAAGAACAGACAGACAAGAACAAAAATAAACATTTTTCTGATTTCAGGGATGCTAAATAGCACAGATTAGTAAATGATTATGTAAGTTTTTGTTTTATGTAACTATTATTGATGTTACCTGTGTATTCTTGATATTATCTGTATCCTGCTTGATAATAAAAAATATATATATATTAAATTTAACCTTTATTTTGGGCCATGTGTCTGTGATCAGTTTGGAGCGGTGGTGGTGTGTAGCCTTGTGAACGAAGGAGAGAAAGTGTTTCGGGACACGTCTCCTGTGGACATGGACAACCAGCTGCAAACAGAATGGTCAGAAACCGTTTGTGTTTTATTTATTTTATTTATTTTTTTATGCATTAAAAAAATGTATGTTTCATATTGATTCTGCTGTATTATGTTACAGTTTGGCTTCATGTTGATGATTTCCTTTGAAGATATTTTTCCCTTTTTTTTTTTTTTTCGTTTTTTCATTGCTGTTCATCGTGTCCACAGACACAAGTCCCTGTTTGGGCAACAAGAAACAAAGATAGATAGACAAATGGTTGATGACTCTGTTTCAGTTGTTCCTCATTTCCTCAGACATCAGTCCCTGTTCGGGCAACAAGGAACAAAGATAGATAGACAAATGGTTGACGACTCTGTTTGTGTTGTTCCTCATTTCCCCAGGCATCAGTCCCTGTTTGGGCAACAAGGAACAAAGATAGATAGACAAATGGTTGATGATTATGTTTCTGTCGTTCCTCGTTTCCCCAGACATCAGTCCCTGTTTGGGCAACAAGGAACAAAGATAGATAGACAAATGGTTGATGACTCTGTTTCTGTCGTTCTTTGTTTCCCCAGACATCAGTCCCTGTTTGGGCAACAAGGAACAAAGATAGATAGACAAATGGTTGATGATTATGTTTGTGTTGTTCCTTGTTTCCCCAGACATCAGTCCCTGTTTGGGCAACAAGGAACAAAGATAGATAGACAAATGGTTGATGATTATGTTTGTGTTGTTCCTTGTTTCCCCAGACATCAGTCCCTGTTTGGGCAACAAGGAACAAAGATAGATAGACAAATGGTTGATGATTATATTTCTGTTCCTTGTTTCCCCAGACATCAGTTCCTGTTTGGGCAACAAGGAACAAAGGTGATTAACAAAACAAATGGTTGAATGTTGCAGTTGTTCCTTGTTTCCCCAGGCACGAGTCCCTGTTGGCAAAAAGGAAGAAAAATAAATTAACAAAATAAATGGTTGATGACGGTGTTTCTTCTGTTCCTGGTTTCCCCAGAAACCAGTCCCTGTGGGCAATAATGAACAAAGAGAAATGAACAAAACAAACAAATGGTTGATGACGATGTTTCTGTTGTTCTTCGTTTCCCCAGACAACAGTCTCTGTGGGCAGTAATGTACAAAGAGAAATGAACAAAACAAACAAATGTTTGTTGATGATGTTTCTGTTGTTCTTCGTTTCCCCAGGCACCAGTTTGTGGAGCAGTTTGCCGAAGGTCTGGACTCGGTGCCCGTGGCCCAGCTCCCCGCCCCCTCCACTCCCTCCTCCGTGGCCTTGCCTCTGGTGGAGGCTCACCTGTCGCGGCAGCTCAACGCTCAGCTGGTGGGGAGGGTGGAGGAGAAGGTCCAGCACCTCACCACCACCACCACCCCACCTCCAGCCCCCCAAACCACATCCTCCTCCTCCTCCTCCTCCTCCTCTGCCCCAAGCGCTCTTGTGTCCTGACAGCATTGGGTAGGGGGTGTGAAAGAGGAGAAGTGAAGAAGAGCCGGGTAGCTGGTCACTACAGCGCCTAAAGTGTGTGTGGTGTGTGTGTGACAAAAAGCTGGAGCCTGGTGGGTGGTTGTCTGCGGTATTTGTTGCCATGGTGTTTAAGCGTGCGTGCGCCTCCTCAGGTGCTGTGCGTACGTGTATGGTTGCGGGCATGCTCTGTGCCGGGGTCCTTTGGTTATGATGAAGCGCTTCTGCTGTCCAAGCTCATTGTGATAGCCAGATGGGCTAGGGGGGTGGGGTGGGGTAGGGTGGGGGGGGAGCTAAGATCTGTAGGATGGGGTATGTCTTCTTTTCTTTCTTTGAGAGGAGATCTTCTGTTTACTATGCCTTAGATTTGTATGACGATTGATTTTTTTTTTTTTTTTTTTTTTTTTTTTTTTTTTTTTTTTATACATGTTGATTTTGGGGGATTTTTTTAATTACTGTTTTCTTTCTTTTTGTTTTGTTTTCTTTTGCTGCAGCCCACATCTCAGCTTTTCATATTGGGCTAGAGCTGTTGGCAAACATAGTACAAAAGCGCTTTTGACCATTTTTCACCTTTTTTTCTTTTGTTAGTATTGTTTGTGTTTTTGTTGTTATTTTTGTGTGTGTTTAGTGACACCATGAAGTGGTTATGGACTGTTTGGTGAGAGTAAGGTGGGGTTGTTTGGTTTTTTTTTGTTTTTGTTTTGGCTAATGCCAGACATCACATGAAGTATATGGATTTGCTTTCATGTTTCGATACTTTTCTTCATTTCTCTCACTCACACTCTGCAGGTGTCAAAATCTTCTCTCTTGTGCTCTCTCTCTGTCTCTCCCTCTTTTGCTCTGTCACTACCTTTGTCTGTTGGTGTTTCTCTCTCTTACTTGTTCTCTCTTTCTTTTTCTCACTCACTTTTTTCCCTCGCCCTCACAGAAATGTGTTGATTTTTTGTTTGTTATTAAAACTGCATATAAAAAAAAAAAAAAAAAAAAAAACAACAACTAACGTCAGTGTAAATGTTCAAATGAATTTTTTTTTTCAATCTATATCAGAAGTATATGCCACTGTTTATCTCGTTCTCCCCTATTTTGCATTTAGAATTGCTGATATTCTGATATGTTCTGGCACGACAAGAGCCTTCTGGCAGTAAATACAATCTGGACAGACAGCACACAGGTATATCAACTGATCAGTTATTTTTATGTGTATTTTTGTTTGATGTTTTCTAAGGTAAAATTTGTTGCTGTATGATCTGAAACAATGAAAAGACAGTTGAAACAAAGTTGATGTTGACTGAATGTTTGTTAAGGAGAAAAGTGTTCAACGTACGCCCCTTTTCATGTATCTATTTTCTCAAAGAAAGAAAAAGAAATGTACAACAGAGTAGTAGTTTGTTATAAGATGTACAGAGAGGACAGCTGTGCAGCTTCTGTTGTTAGTTATAAGGAAGAAGAGTTAATCAGTGTGTGCTGAGCATTAAAATGAAAATTAACGCATTTCTGCTGGGGGGGGGGGGGTAATTCTGAACTGTGATGTTTGCTAAATAACAGATGGATCAATGAGATTTTACAATAGAAACCTGTAAAAATTATATTGCTGTAAAACTTGGATTACTTAAGCCTTTCAGCCTCCCTAGGGTAGAGACCTCTATAGTCTTCTGTCCTGCGCCTGTCCCTCTATATGGCCCATCTTCTTGGTGTCTGCCTGGAGGTCTCAAGGCCATGTGTTTCTCGTTTGGCTTTGTTTCTCTTTCTTAAGAAGTCTAGTTCCATGTCAGAGTCTGTCTAGTGATATGTGATGGTTTTCGTAGCTTGTGCCCGATGCATCCCCACTTTCCAATTTCATTTTCAGCTGTCCCTGTGAAAGAAATGTTGTTCAACCTGAGGCTGCTACTACCCCTTCCTAAGATAAAGTTGGTTAAATCTAAAAAGGGTTAAGGGTATTTTTATGTTCAAACAGAAACATTTTCTTCGAGATTGATTGAATGTGCCAGATTTATTTTTCACTAAGGTCTTCATTGTGTGGAGTAGCAAGTGTATACCTGTGTAGCTGCTGCATGCGGCACCAGTATTTATAGTGAATGCACTCTTTTTTCCATTATTTAGACTCTGGCTTTTTTGTAGGCTTGGACACATATAAATTTTCACAGGTATTTTCGTTTCAGTGTGGTCTAGCCTTTGAATATGTTAGTATATCAATGACCTAATGCTTTGGAGTGGAGCAAGAGTTTCCAAATACTTAGCTTAGATTATGTTGGTATGATCTTTGACTCCAGTCTGAATAACCAGTGCCATAGCTTTGCTCTGTGCTTTGACAAAGGTCGGAGATGCATACATTTATTAATGCAGGCCCCATTGTGCTGTTCTGAATGCATGTTGCTGTGTTGATGGTTCTTGGCTTCCAGGCCTGTCATTCACTGTTTATCTCCAGGAGGCATTGAATCTCACAATGTCTTGACTGGCTGACGCAGCACTGCTCTTCCAGCAACATGATCTGCAGATAGTAGGGTTTCCAGGCCATCCCAGGGATGGTGTAAGTTAATGAAGAGGCTAGTATCCCTTTGCAAGCTCTCAGAAGCTCTTGTTCCAGCTGTCAGCCCTTAGGAAAGGTATATCTGCAGGAGACTTGTCCATTGAGTTGTGTTCTTCCAGTGGTGATGTAGGGTTCTGAAATTGTGTGTGGGATAGAACAGTACTTTTCATTTTATTTGGGCTGATAGTGATGTAGAAGGCCTTTGTTGCATCATGTAGGTGGTCTGGGAGTTCATCAAACCATTGACCTGCCCATGACTTTGGCCTGTTTGGCCTGCCCTCATCGTGGACAGCAGTGTGCTGTTTAAGGTTCAGGTTGCACTGGCATCTTTCTGTGGTCAGTAAATGCATATGTATCAGTGGCTCCTGTTCAAACATCTTTGTTTGACTATGATCTGTAACTTCTCTACATCCAGTCAGGTTCATATATTTGTGTGTGGGAGGACATAAAGTGAGTTGCCGTATGGTGTGTATTAATACAGATGTGGTTCCTGACTCCAGTGTGGACTTGATAAGGTGTACATTTATACAGCTGTGGTTTATGTGGCTAAGTGTGGACTGGCAGGTGTGTGCACATTTGTTTGGGTATGGTCAGCAGTGCTATTGCAGACCAGCAAGAAAGAGTATCCATGTATATACAGTTCATGGCATCAGTGTGGAACGACAGAGCTACAGAAGTATTGTTACCAGCTCACAGTGAAGCATTGATTTAGTATTGATAATGTTCTGTTGGTATGACACAATATTTAAGATCATAGGACTGGTTTTTAAGGAAGCAGGAAGGTAGCAAGAAGCACCTTGGATGAATTTTCCTCATGAATACAGCTAAAGAAATTCATTCCAGTGAGAAAAAAAGTCACCAAGATCAACAGAAGTTCAGAAGGATGTCCAGAATAGATTTTATTTTTTTATTTTTTTAATCAATACGGCTTATCTGTCTTGGTCATTTCCTGGCTATTGAAATGATGACAGCGCCTTGAAGGCAGTATTAGTATATTTGAGGACAAGAAAACAGATGAAAAGCGACTGGGGAGAAAGTTGCGTTTCTCTGTTATGTTATGCTGGCCTCGTTAGTCAAAGCTTAGAATACAAATGATATGGTGAAAGAAGCAGAGCAAGAAATATTGTCGATAGGCAGGATAATGTGGTGATGCTTTGGGACTTAAACGGTCATGTCTTATGTGTTCAGAATAAGAAGAGCAAGTGGGTGTCACTGGAGACTGGTTTTCTTTCCTGCTTGTATGTTTCCCTGTCATGTAAATGGTGTGTGTCAGTGTTACCAGAAAAGGGTTTGAGAAAAGGGAGCACCATTAGTATAGTTTCAAAGATGAAGAGCTGTTGATTCAAAACTGATAAATTCTTGACATATCTCCCACCTTGATTGCAAGTTCACTGTGAGTTTTTTTTTATGATTCAAGCTATTAGGAACAATTTTATTTGAAGTATTTTTGTCTATGCACACTTGAAAAAACACATTCTTAAACTTGGCAGGTTTGTTTTCAAAGATTTTGGAATCTTATTGAAAATTTTGCATTCAAATCTTTCATTGAAAAAAAATTTTAAACTCCAATATCGAAAATTTCTTCACATTCATTGTTATGTGGTAATGGGAAGCGAGTACACCAAGTTTTGGCATTGGATCAATTACATATAATTTAGATTTTAAACTAAGCTGTTGTTTTTTTTTTTTTGTTTTTTTAATTGTTCTCTGCTGTTTTAACTTGGTTTCAGGAAATGCACTTAGAGAAAGGCATTGAAACATTGTCAAGTAAGGGCAGTGAATACATGTATAGTGCTTGAATGTCATGAGGTGTAACATGAAAGAAGGTAACTAGAAGAAACAGCTTTCAGAGTAGTTTCTTTGTTCGTGCGTTTTCACCCATGTTTACAGTTGTTGCTCTGACTGTGTCCCAAGTTGCTGTTGAAGAACTGTAAACAAAACAAAAATGGACTTGGGGGAAAAAAAGGTAATTGAAATGAGAATGGTCCAGATACGTCAAACATATGTTATTATGACGTGGACTTGGGGAAATTGTTTCCAATGTTTCGTATTTGAGAAGAAAAGTTTTGGGGGGGTTTTTTGGTTTTTTTTCAAGTTCTCTCCCTTGATGTGTTTATGCTGATCAGCAACTTGGCTGGTGACTGAAATAAATTGGTCCTCAATCATGATGATGGGCACAAAGGCTTAAGTTTAAAGATTGCAGTTGTCTGTTTTTGTTTGATGGTATGAAGTTGAAAGGTTAGGATTGACAGTTTTGTCTGAAAATATGTTGCTGTCCATTGCTTTTTATTGATTGAGGCCAGAACTGGGATTGTATGGGTGAGAGTGTATGCAAGTTTATGGATGTGAGAGAGTGAAATCAGTACAAACTGTAAGTTTATATACACCAAGCAAATAAAAAGGTCTGTTGATTGTAAGCAAAACAAAACAAATAAGTAGAGATTACATCCTGGTGTGTAGAGTGTCTTTCCAGTCTATTTGTGAGTACTTGTACGCTTAAATTGTGTTTCAGGACGAAATAAGCGCTGGGAAATGTGGTCTGCAACGATGGGTGTGTTGCATAAAGATCAGTTCTGCAGACTGTTGCCACAGATGGAATTTCACCTGTGCATCTTTGGCTTCTGTATGTGGCAGGGAAGGCTGGAGTGGGTGGCAAGACCGTTCAATGGATCTGTCTTGTGATGATGAAAGAGTTTCTTGCATCTATTAGCTGTTTCCCGCCCCCCAACACCTCCCTTATTTTTAAGGTTGTTACTACAAAAGCTATTACATTCTCTGCTAGTTTTTCGTGAAGTGATAGAATGCTTTTATTTTGTTATGATTATTGTTATTATTTCTTGTGTATGATTATTGTTGTTATTATTTCTTGCGTGAAAGTATTTTTTGCTTGATTGTTAATCTCCTTATAGTTGTGTGTGTGTTATATAGTATGGTTAAAACCAAAGTATTTGGATTTGAATGAATGATATGGATACTTATAAGGCGTTTGTCATCAGTCAGAGACCAAGTTCTCGGCGCTTTACAAACACGGGGTCATTTGCACAACAGGCTGCCTACCTGGGTAGAGCTGACTTAAGCTGCCATTGGGCACTCATCATTCGTTTCCTGTGTCATTCAGTCAGATTTCAGGCACACACACGCATACACACTCAGACAGACATATAACATTTTACGTGTATTACTGTTTTGTTTATCTACCCCCACCATGTAAGCAGCTATACTCCATTTTCAGGGGTGTGCATGCTGGGTGTGTTGTTGTTTCTCTAACCCACTGAACGCTGACATGGATTACAGAATCTTTAACGTGCGTATTTGATCTTCTAGGTGGGTTCAGGCACTAGCAGGTCTGCACATACGCTGACCTGGAAGAATAGAAAAATCTCTACCCCTTACCCACCAGGCACTGTTAACAAGATACGAACCCTGGACCATCAGATTGAAAGTCCATCGCTTTAACCACTCGGCTGTTGCGCCCATCATTTGGTTTTATAAGTTGTGGAATATAAAAGTTAGTCTGTACACCAAACTAAACGTACATGGATGTTCATTTCATGTGTTGGAAGATTTTCAGGAAAGTACATGTGATGTTTTCAGTTCAGCTCAGAAGAGTTGGTTGGTTGTGACTGCTGGTTCTGGGTTGCTTTTTGCTAATGATTGGTTGGATGGGATTTATGCATTCTTCTGTCTGTTCAAAGATAAATTATATATTTATAAAAATATATAAAAAAAAATCATAAAAAGGTTTAGGAATACTTCCATGCTTATATTCAGCAACGTAGTGTTTGCTGAAAGATTTTGGCAGTAGATCACATTTTCCCTTTTTTTCTTCATTAATTAGCTTGAGGGGTGTGCGTGTGAGTTTGTTTTTGTTTTGTTGTTGTTGTTGTTTTTGTTTTGTTTTTTCTTTTGTTTGTTTGGTTTTTTTTGTTGTTGTTATTTTTAGTTTAGTTTAGTTTGTTTTTTTTGTTGTTTTTCCATAGGATGGGGAGTAGGGAATTGGGGTGAGTTGAAGGAAGAAAAAAAAATTAATTAATTAAAAAAAAAAAGGGGGTATTTTGAGAAGCTGGTCAGAAACTGTATATGTTGTATGATGTAACACGAAATTTTGGTTTGGTTCAACACCAGGTTATTTGTTTATCTTAAACCACAAGCTCAGCACTTGAATCAGATTTGGTTTTTATTTTACCCTGATCATTTGAACAGAGAGAGAAAAGAACCATTTCATTTGCTGCTTCCCCACCCCCCACCCCCCCACCCCCTAATTTTTCCTTGTCAGCTTTGCATTTTTTGTAGAAATTGATGTTAAACTTGGAACTTGTTCACTCATTTCCACACCCCATATGGCCCTGCAAATATCTGTAATTTGTGCTGTTTGATTAAGGTGTCAATAATTTTTGCTCTTTGTTTCTCTGTCTGCCTCCCTCTCCCTCTCTCTCTCTCCGATTTTCATTCTCTCACCCTTTCTTTCAGAATGAAGATGTAATTAAATGACATGTTATTATGAGTACAGTTTGTAATTTATTGCTATAGTATTATGAGTGCAGTTTCTTTTTGTTCACTCATTGTTTGCAAATCACGGAGGGGTGAAAAAAACAGAAAGACTCGTGCATAGTGAGATTTGATTTTGTCATGGTATGGAATGGTGTCTTGTAACAGTCACAAGTATGACTTGTCGTATGCTTTTTCATACGTTAACGAGCGTGAAAATTTTTTCAAAATAACTATTGCTGCTTTTTTTTTTTTTTTTTTTTTTCTTCACATGTTTCTCAGAAGTTACATACAAATTTGTTGGAATGTGTGACTTCTGCCAAACTCCTCTCTTTTTTTTTCTCTTTTTTTTTTTTCTTCTTCTTCTTCTTCTTCTTTTCTTTTTTCTTACAATAATTATTATTTCTTGTCTTTGTATAGAAAAGCAAAGAAAGAAAGTTGTCATGATGTCAGCGGAAGGTGATTTCCATTGATTGTGTTTGCCTCCTTACAAGTGTCTGTCTTCACCCAAAGCTGTGGGGCGACATTAGTTATGCCCAGACTGGTAGAATTCACCTGTCTTAAAACTCAGCTTTACATTACAGTCGGGATGTTTTTTCTGTGTCATGTGAATTGTTTTTGTACCTTACTGATAATAAATTTGTAAGTATTCATGAGTTTTTGTCATGACTTTTTATGTTGTGGAGGATGGTTATGAGTTTGTGTGTGTGTGTGTTTATCTTTGGTTTTTTAAATGTTGTGGAACATGATTTTTGGCTAACAGTTTAAAAAAAAAAAAAAAGAGGGTTGAGGAAATCAAACTTCACTGTACTTCAGAACTGGCCAATAAAGATGAGCACCATTGGGAAACAACTGTTGTAGAATAAACAATGCTTTTTCATTCTTACATTCATGTTAGTCTTTTCTTGTTCACAGAAAGAACGTTCACTGTTTAAAAGAGACATGTATGGTGCATGTTTGATCAAAAATGCATCAGAAGAGGGGGTCATACCATGGCATAGTTGCAATGAGTATGGCAGTACAAGTATGTGTACAACTAGTTTTTCCTTTTTTTTAAAAAACTGTTTAACATTATGGAGGAAAAGGAATAATGCTTTAAAGTGGTCTCATTTAGTTGCTTTTGTCATTTTTATTTTATGTTATTTTATTATTCCACCTTCTTGAAAATCATTTTTACAAAATTTTAAACGGGGAAAAGACAAAGATCACACAAAAGTGTCCTCCACAAAAAAAGGCCAACAGAGCAACACAGCCAGTTAAAACCTGCATCATTTTGACACTGTACTGGTCAAACAAAGAGTTCACAAAGGATGTGTTGGGGTTTTTTTTCTATTGGTCAGTGACATTGATATCCCAACTGACTCCCCACCCACACAACCCTCCACCACTAACCGCCTTTGAAATGCACTTAAGATTCTTCTTGAATAGATGAAGTTCATTATTTATTCATATCTTTCATGTTTCCGTGCTGTCAAAATTGTACGTTCTGTCCTCGAACCGCTCCAGTAGCATGACGTGTGTGTTTGGACATATAAATATTAATGAGATGAAACAACCCACACCATCTTTTCCTTGTCATCATTCTGTCTTGCTTTCTTTCTGGATCACGCACACACACACACGCACACACCATCCTGACCCTACACTTACCGTCATGTCTCCTACACACATTCACACCATACCTACCTCATTCTTTCCTAACGTATACACACACACACCATCCTAACCCTACACCTTTCTCCCTTCCCTACAACACACACACACACACACACACCTGTGCCCATATCCCTCGGGCCATCCGTCAAGCAAGGCAAGGTCTCAATCTCTTTCCCAGGCTGATTAATGACAACGACGTCGATCGAGTTGTCTTTAAATACTCTCCGTGCCTGCAGGCAGAAAAGTTTGTCCCCTGACTGCAAAGCACAATGAATGCACTGGCTGACTTGAAGATTACACCGGTTGCAAGAAGATGACATAGGGACACTGCGACACAAACGAAAGCTGTGTGATTTCTCGTGCGTAAAACTTCCTAAAGTGAACTGTGATCATTTTAGTTCAACCGGATCGTGGTGTGTGTGTGTGTGTTCATGAGGGCATCGTGTTCAAGTGTTGCATTTGTGGTTATTTATTTATTTATTTATTTATTTATTTTTGTGGATCGCAATATCAGTGCTGCTGCATGGGCCGAAGTGTCAGTTCCGGGGTCTGTGAGGATGTGAACCACAACAGACAGGTGCGCAGACAGTGTGTGTGTGTGTGTGTACGCAAGCGTGTGTGTGATATGCCCGTGTGTGTGTGTTTATATGTTTGCGTGTGTGTGTGTGTGTGCGCGCGCGCGCGCGTGTGTGTTATTCGTGTGTGTGTGTTTATTTGCTCATGTGTTGTTATATACCCGTGTGTGTGTGTTTATATGTTGGTGTGTGTGTGCGCGCGTGCTCGTGTGTGTTATTCGTGTGTGTGTGTTTATTTGCTCATGTGTTGTTATATTCCCGTGTGTGTGTTTATATGTTGGTGTGTGTGTGTGTGTGCGCGCGCGCGCGTGTGTATATTATTCGTATGTGTGTGTGTTAATTTGCTCATGTGTTGTTATATGCTTGTGTGTGTATTTATGTGTTGGTGTGTGTGTGTGCGCGCGTGTGTGTGTTATTCGTGTGTGTGTTTATATGCTCATGTGTGTGTGTGTGTGTGTGTGTGTGTGCGGGCGTGAAAACACGTTTTTATCTGTTGTGTTGTTATATGTCGGTTACGTGCGTGTGACTGAATGATTCGATTAGTATTCTTCCTCCTCTTCTTGTTATCTTGCAGGAAATGGTGCAGCATATATTTGATGAGAACATTATCATATTTTAATTATTTCTGTGTGGTATAACGGTTATCACCTTCACCGTCATCTGGTTAGTGTTGTCTTCATGTCTTCTGAGTGCATTCAACATACATAGATTGAAGTATAGCCTTACAGTCAAAACAGGTTATATCTGAATGAGCCCCACTTTCGCTTTCCACGGCCGTCTGCTTGTAATGGCGTTGGTTTTGATATATGGCAAATGACTTATCAATATTCATTACAAAGCTTTTATTTTTGTGTGTGTGTGAATCTGGTGGACAACCATTAACATCATCACCTTGAACAGCTTGGAGCTTATCAATGTTTCCATACACGAATAAATTACCCCACCCCACCACTAAAAAAAGAAAAAGAAAAGGGGAAAAAAAGAAGAAAGAAAAGGAGAAAAAAAAGGGAAAAAACCCACTGCAAGATTATCAGAAAGAATATACCAACCATGGAAATGAGGTCAGATACAGGGTATCGTACACTAAGATGATTAGTCATGCCGAGATGTGTTGTTCATAATCATCTCAGCTATGCATTCTGCTGAAATAACCAGATTTCAGCCCTGATATGTGGCTCTATGCGTCGGCTGGGCTATAAGCAACAATGATAAAGAGATAGAAATAAAGAAACGATCGATTTTTTCACCCATGTCTGGTAACTTCTGCCCTCGTTCACGATTGAAGCGACCGAGGAATGGACGGTGTTTGGATTCACTGAACACGTCTTTCATTTTCAAGGCTATTATGAAAAAAAAAAAGAAGAAAAAAAAAAATATATAAGTAGGTAGGCCTAGCTATAGCCTATATCGTTTTAACAAGTCGACACGGGTGCACAAGCGCGAACACACAGACACAGACAGACACACAGGGACACACACACACACACACACACACACACACACACACACACACACGCACGCACGCACGCACGCACGCACGCACGCACACACACACACACACACACACACACACACACACACACACACACACACACACACACACTAACTTACGTATGTACAAGCTATATGCTACAATATACGTTCTCATTAAATTCACAAGGGTAGATTTAATGTTATTATGGGCAACTTTTTTTTTATACATAGGAATAGAATCAATCAAATAAAACAAACTCTGCAAGCATTCCTGCTTGACCTCAAGTATAAGTTAGACAAGCATGTACACATAATGGAAATGAATTACTGTGATTTTGTTAAACAATGGCTACCATACTCTGTGTTGGTAACAGAACATTGAGTAAAATGAAAACTATCATCATAATACATTATATGAATGATGCATGTTTGATAGAATTTATAACAATATCAGAAATGAATATACTGCAAATTTTGACATGTTTGTACATTCATTTTAATAAAAGAAGTAAGCTGCCACAGGTAATTAGTAACATAATTACATTGATCCTTTAATAACACTTTATAAAAACTCTGGTGCTCCTTGAAGCTTTGTCATCATGAATACATACCATGATGTGACATTAATTTTTGGTATCACTGTCAATATTTCCTTTTTTTCTTGTTCTTTATTATTTGTTATTGTTCTTCTTCTTATTACTATCATAAGTATTATCATATTGAAAATTAACCCTTGTATCTCAATAAGTTAATGATTTTTTTTCGATGTTCATTCATGGACAAAATGTTTTGCTCTGTGAATGCTACGAACAATCTACTAGGTAAAATGAAAAACACTCCTCTCCCTACAACATTTTCAGTGCAGGAACTCCCTCACAAGTTTTCTGACTTCTTCACCGGCAAAATACCATGCATTCGTGAGAGTTTCAGTTTCAGTTTCAGTAGCTCAAGGAGGCGTCACTGCGTTCGGACAAATCCATATACGCTACACCACATCTGCCAAGCAGATGCCTGACCAGCAGCGTAACCCAACGCGCTTAGTCAGGCCGTGAGAAGCTTGACTCTGTTGTGTCTCCTTCTTCACCCGTTAAAGAACGCGTGTACAGTGGTCCTGTTTTACGTTGTTTCCAACCGGTTACCGAAGATTTTGTGAAGAAAGTGCGTCTGAGCGCTTGTCCGGAATCCTGTGAGCTTGACCCTGTCCGTCTTCTTTGTTGGTTGAATGTATTGATGTTCTACTGCCACATATTACTCATGTCATCAATTCTTCCTTACTGTCTGGTTGTTTCCCTGAAAGCTTCAAATCTGCTGTTGTACGTCCACTCATCAAGAAACCATCTTTGGATCATAATTGTTTGAAAAATTATCGACCTGTCTCTAATCTGTCATTTTTATCAAAACTGCTAGAAAAGATCATATTGTCTCAGCTCCTAGCTCATTTGGAACAAAATGGTTTACTTATTTCCCACCAGTCAGCTTATAGACGGGGTCATAGTTGCGAAACGGCGCTTCTTAGAATAGTGAATGATTTGCTTTCGGGATTTGATGAGGATAAGATATCTGTTCTCGCTCTCTTAGATTTGTCAGCAGCTTTTGACACTATCGACCACTCTATCCTCTTGAACAGACTTAAAACTTCCTTTGGTATTCGTGACACTGCACTAGCATTGATCACGTCTTACCTATTCAGATCGTACACAGAAAGTGTGTGTAAATGGTAGATACTCTAGAGTATCTGCCTTAAAATATGGTGTCCATCAGGGGTCCGTCCTTGGTCCTGTTCTTTTCGTGCTGTATGCGGCTCCTGTGTCGGATGTCATCAGTCATCATGCGATGTCGCATGAGAGCTTTGCTGATGCCACACAACTTTATCAGTCGGCTTCCATAGCTGAAATTGATGCACTGGTGACTCAAACACAGGAGTGCATTGCTGGCCTAAAGGACTGGATGACTCTCAACAAGCTGCAACTAAATGATGATAAGACTGAAATTATGATAACCGTAGAATCAGCTCTATCCGCCACTATCTCTCAACCGATGCAACCAAGACACTTGTATGCTCTCTGGTTCTCTCAAGATTGGATTACTGCAACCCTCTTTTGGCCGGCCTTCCCAAATATCTGTTAGACAGACTCCAACGAATTCAGAACAACGCTGCCAGACTCATTTGCAGAGCTTCTAAATTTGACCATGTTTCTCTCTCAGTCTCTCCACTGGTTGCCGGTTTCTGATCGAATAGACTATAAGCTATCCACTCTGACCTTTTCTGCAGTCAACGGATCTGGCCCCAAGTATCTTTCTGAACTCCTCCATATCTATACCCCGTCTCGCCAGCTCCGTTCTTCCTCTGATACTCGACTTCTCAGTATACCTCATGTCAGAAGTAAGACCTATGGACACAGATCGTTTTCTTTTCAATCGCCAAAGACGTGGAACAATCTCCCTGATAACCTCCGTCATTCTGATTCCCTCGCATCTTTTAAATCTCGTCTCAAAACTTACCTTTTCCCTCAGCAATAAGTTCAATTGTGGTAGGTCCACTTCCTTTGCGCTAGCTGTGCTTGACTATGTGTGTATACATATGTATGTGTACATAACTACATGCATGTATATGAATGTGTATTGTGTGTGCGTGTGTTTATGTAAGTTTGTTCCTGCCTATGCGAGCGTATGTGTTGGGGTAGCTGTTAGATACACATATATGTTAAAATGTATGTATGCATTGTGTGTGTGTGTGTGTGTGTGTGTGTGTGTGTGTGTTGTCACATTTCGGTGTGTGTATGTAACATTGATGTAATGTTTTATGTTAATAAAAGCGTTTTGTAAAGCACCTAGAGGAGATTCCTGGATAGTGTGTTATATAAGTATCCATTATTATTATTATTAATGTCGAATCACACAGATGTTGTGAAATGTCAAAATATAACCTTGTGTGCAAGGCGAAAGAATTCACAAGGCTATATACCCTTCTCAGCAAACGCCTATCATATGATTTATACAGATGTGGATGAAATGGAGGAGACGAGAGCTGAAAGTTGTATAAATGTATCTATAATACATGTATGTATTTATGTATCTATTTAGGACCGGATATATCATTGTATGAAATTTTATCTAAGTTCTCTGTGTGTGCATGTGTGTGTGCGCGAATGTGTGCTCGCGCATGCCCAGTTCACCGTCTCACTTTCTTTTTTCAAGCAACAGACCATCACCCACCTGCCAAATCCTCACCTCTGCATTTGAAATGAAGAACGCAAAGTATGAATCGCAGCTAATGTTTTCCATGATATGTGTCTGTAACTGATGAAATTATGGTTAAAAAAGTCCTTGAACCCACAAAATGATGATGTCGTAAAAGATCGTTGTGATTTACGGCATGTTGGCAGACGACACTTAAGCCACCAGTCGGACATTGTCCACATTTGTCGAGATCTGTGCTGACAGGAGTTTCAGGTAAATAGGGTAATGCGGTTTTTTTTGTTTGTTTTGTTTTGTTTTTTTGTATTTTATCAACAAAAGGTATCAATCAAGCAGGTATAATCAAACGAGAAAAAAACAACAACAAAAATATTCGCGCGTTTGATTCAGTTTTAGATCCAGTTGAATTTGAAATGAGTTGATGGGATCCTTTTTTTTTTCTTTTTTTTTATCTGGATCAATTCTAACAGATGCTTAAAAACATGAGCCGGGTGGACGAGCGTATGTAGACCCAAATCGAAAAAAAATATTAAGGCATATTGTAGATCTGTAAGTTCGTAAGAGGCATCAGGTAAACTTTACTGCAAGTGCCAAATATGCATACAAGATTGGATGGTAAAGTCCTATTTTACTTTTTAGCGTCCTGAATTACTGTATCGGTGGTTGTTGAAACACAAGTCTCCATACAGTTCTAACAGAACCGATGTGAACATGGACAAATACGCGTTTGTGTAACTCGCGTATAAACTAAACAGACCGAAGGAGACGAAAATCACAAAATAACATTTTTGTTAATTGTAATTCTATTCACCGCGGGTTATGATGATCATGACGAGAGGGTTAACAAAATCTGTCTTTCCCTCTCTCTCTTTTCTCTCAGTCTCTCTCTCTCTCACTGACTCTACCCCCTTCCCTCACATTCGTTTTTTTTCCTCTCTAAATTAATAGAAAATACCCCAGGCATCATGCATAATTGTCCTATTTTCACTTTCTCAATCACTTTGTCCCTGTGTGTCTTTTTATGTCTCTCCCAATCTCTCCCCCTCTGTCTCTCTCTCTCTTTGTGTCTCCGTTTCTGTCTCCCCCATCGCCCTCCCCCCCTCCCCGCCCCCCCACCCTCTTCACCTCTCTCACTCTCTTTGGTCTAACAAAATCTAGTTGAAGTAAAATCACCGAGATTGATAGTTATAAATCCATGAGCCTACCATTAGATTTCTGTGTAAAATATTGCAATTTTAAAAAGAATTTATTTGTGTATATGTGTGTGTGTGTGTGCGCGCGCGCGACCTAATGTGCGCCTCAGTGTATGTAGGCCTACCGCCTTGGAACAATTCAGCAGTTTGTCTGTTTTGCGAATGCATGAATGTTTGTTTATTTTGTCCCTGTGCATTTGTACATGGAGGCGCGCGTGTGGGAGTGTGTGTGAGTGCGAATACAAATGTGTGTACGTGGATGTGTGTGTGTGTGTGTGTGTGTGTGCATTGTATTCATCCATGGCACGGGCATGCTTCCATCAGCCAAATTTTCAATTCATTGCAGTTCGATCCAGCGCATGTGCTGGTAAAGTGAACTGTCAAAATCATTGTGGACACACACACGCGGCGACAGCGCCAGCATGGAGAACGTGATCGTCAGCCAGTTGCTGTCCGAAACGGACTTGATTGACATTCTGTTCCACACGTGCGATGAGCAGAACACGGGTCGTGTGCCGGTGTCAGCACTGATCACTTACCTGCACAAAATGACAGGATCCGATGTACAGGTATGTCGACTCTTCTGTTTGCGTCTCATTGCGCTGTGCATGTGACACGTCTGCTTGCGCAGAGCACTTGTGCACACATGCAAGCGGGTATACGCATATACACACGCACGTGCACACACACGCACGCGCACACACACACACACACAGGCCCGCGCGTACTGACCGACAAACCAAAACAGGCGTCAAAGCATGAAAGAGAGAACATGTGGGTGTGTGCTCGATCGTGTGTGCATTTGTGCGTGCATAAACGCGCGTGTATTGAAGAGTGCGTGGGGAGGGGGGCAAGGGGGAGGGGCGGATGTATATGAATACCAAATGTCAGTATGGCATGGTGTGCTTGGCACAGCTGAACAGTACACTTCCTCTTCAGAATTACTTCCTCGATGATTATAATTGATCAGGTGGTGGTTGTGACGGTAGACAAGACTGTACCGTTTCGTGTTTTTATAGGCCATCAGAATTATTGGCTATTAACCACCCCTCCCTCTCTTTATGCCTTGCAAAAAATTTGTTTCCCTCAGTGTCTGTCTCTTGTTCACTTCCTTTTCTGCCCACCCTCTCTCTTCTCAGGAAGAACTGGAAGCTCCCTTAATTTTCTTTCTTGTTTGGCCAAGCGCGCGCACACACGCACACACACACACGCGTACACGCACGCACACTCACGCACGCACACACGCACGCACGCGCACCCTCTCTCTTTCCCAATCTCTCAGCCTCTGTCTGTCTGTCTCTGTCTCTCTCTCTCTTTCTCCCCTCTATCCCTTTATGTCTCTTACACTTTGCGTATTTTTCACTTTGTCTCATTGTCAGTTTTTATGCCTGGTTCTTTCTCTTTGTTTTTGGAAAAAGTCGTAACTTGGGCTATTCCCCTATCGCTCGATTCTCCACATACTGGGATGCATGTGCATTTTTTTCTATCTGATTTTATTCTTCATATACTGGGATGCAGGTGGGGTTTCTTAATCTGATTTTTGACATCTTTTTCAATTTCGTATTTTTGTGTTGTGTTTTAGTCCGAGAACGTTAATCGCCCAGTATATTCAGTGACAACCTTTCACACACACATATATATACTATTTATACTATACTACATTATACCTGTTTCATTTGTTGGTCTTCGTGTGAAAAGCAAATGTGGATTGTTTTGTTTGCACTATTTATTGAAAAAAGTAGATAAATGTTTTTAGCGACATCTTACGTACGCACAAAACAAGTGCTTGTTTTAATATTCTGTTGTAGTGTGAGAGGTAAGGTCTTTTGAGACAACTGTGTGTGTGTGTGTGTGTGTGTGTGTGTGTGTGTGTGTGTCTGACGGGCGCTGTATCCGAATAGTTATAGAGTTGACTTTGGCTGGGTTCGTGTTGGAGTAACAACTGAAATAATAACAAAGATATTATTTCCGATTTCCCAGGTCATAATACGGGCAGCTACTAAAACCTGTGTGTCCTTTGTGCAGTTGATGGTCAAATAATCACGTAAAGATCGCGTTTGGTGGGATATTGAAACATTAATGAACGGTTACAATAGCCGAGTGGTTAAAGCGTTAGACTTTAAATCTGATGGTCCCGGGTTCGAATCTCGGTGACGGCGCCTGGTGGGTAAGGTAAAAGGTGGAGATTTTTATGATCTCCCAGGTCAACATAATGTGCAGACCTAGTGCCTGAACGCCCTTTGTGTGTATATGCAAGCAGAATATCAAATACGCACGTTAAAGATCCTGTAATCCATGTCAGCGTTCGGTGGGTTATGGAAGCAAGAACATACTTAGCATGCACATCCCCGAAAGCGGAGTATGGCTGCCTACAAGGTGGGGTAAAAACGGTCATACTCGTAAAAGCCCACTCGTGTACATACGAGTGAACGTGGGAGTTGCAGCCCACGAAAGCAGAAGAAGAAGAAGAAGAACCATTGATGTACCCAGCATACACTCCTCTGAGAACAGAATGTGGCTGCCTGAATGACAGGGTAAGAACGGTAATATATGCAAAAGCCTACTCGTAGATACGAGTCAGTGTGGAAGTTGCACCCCACGGATCGGATGCAAAAGGAGAAGAAAAAATTGCATTGTTGAGCCACATCAATACAGCTGTTTAGTGAAGAAAACAAGTTCATCTTGTTCATAGCCAGTCAATCGGAAAGGCCGCCAGAGGCTCAAAACACGGCATGGAAATCAGATCAAATCATGTTTATAGCTGAGCCGACCGCTATTGGGCCAGTTCAGGGCTGACTGCACGTCAGTTTAAACCAAAGAGAAACCGAAATAATGTTAAACTCAACTCTACAGCGAAATAATGTTGAAAGGTCCATTAAAATAACGTCAAACGTCACTACACATGGAGAAAAAGCAAATAATTATATGCTTTTCATTTAAACGAATTTGTTCCAATTGTTCCCGCTCAAGGACGTTGTAAACAATATTTTGCTTATGGGCTAAGCATTTCGCTTCTGCCTTCTCAAATTGTCACAGAATTCCGATATTCGTTTTGCACTTCTGACTATTCCCCCTCCTTTCTTCTTCTGCTGATGTCAGGTGCACGTGCAGTCTCATCATGTTGAGTAAGGACTTTATCATCGCTCCGATGGGAAGTAAGATAGTTCTCCATCATGACATCATCCATAGAACATAGAGAAATAAAAACTTCAGCCATCACACACACACACACACACACACACACCACACACACACACACACACACATTTAAATTCATTGCCAAAGGGCATGGATGTTTCCCCTTCATACCCTGGTCAGATGAGCGATGCAGCTTTTTGGTGACTAAGCTCTATATTTGGACCTGAAAGACTGTCAGTTAAATCAGGGTGTCGTTTCGGGCCAGTAAGAACAAACCATTGATCACTCATTCATTATCTCTCGCAGCACAGAGAGGCAGTTCAGAAGCTAGCCTTGTGTTTGGACCCAGAAGGACAGAACCGTGAACTGGATCTGGTCACGTATCGACATGGTATGCACACCTGGATTGAACAGCTGAGGACCCAGCTCAGGTGTGGGTGTGTATGTGAGAGAGAGAGAGAGAGAGAGAGAGAGGGCGGGAGAGAGAGAGAGCTTCATTTACGTGGCTTGCAGAAAAAAACGCCTGTATTTCAGAGTCCAACTGTGTTTTTATGAAATGTAGATAACAAGACAGGCTGCGTCTGGTTTTAAGATAATAGTCTACGTTAAAGACATTAAAGAAATTGCTTTACTTAAAAAAAAATCATATCCATAAATTTGGTTGTTCATTCTTTCTTTCTTTCTTCGTTACAGCGACCATAGCTCAGCTGATCCTGCGGTCGGTTTAATGGACGAGAAGTCATTGTCAAACACACATTTGGCCAACTCATCTTCACCTTATTTGAAAGGTATATGACTGGTTGGTTGTTTTCTTCAGGAGGAAGGGACTTTGGGGACTATAACTATATTTACGAGGTTTTTGTGTTGTGTGTATGTGTGCGTGTGTGCTTGCTTGCACGAGCGTGCCTGCGTTTGACATTCCTCACAATATTTTTTTTCCTGTTTATTCAAAGAGACATCAGGATTCGGTGATGTACAAACGGAACCCACTTCTGTTGACGATAGCTGTGAACAGATGGAACTGTGAGTATGTTGTCAGTTACTGACAGGTAAAACATAATTATTATGTTCTCACAACAGTGTCGTATGTTGCGTCATTGAATGGAATTGAATGTTTATGTAAACGTTAGCAACTTTGAAAGAGAAGATGGAGGGAGGGAGGGAGAGAGAGAGAGATGTTTGTGTACTTGTTTGTGTGCATTTTTGTCTTATGATCTCAACATTCACATCTAAACCTTACAATAAAGAAATGCATTAAGTACACTTGTTTTTGTCTGTTCATTTTTTTGTCCATTGCAGCATACGAATTGTATGTATATTGTAAATGTAATACAAACAAAATAGTACTGGGGAAAGCAAATTAGTGCTGGTATACGACTGTTCAATTATTTAAGAAACGACTATGCAATAAAGAAAATGACGAGTACTTGTGTCTGTTAGTCTGTGTCTGGTTTTGGAAGGCCTACCCATCTGTTACAAGTGAATGAAAACAGAACGACAAAAAAGAAATCGTCTCCAAAACAGACACAGCGCGCGCACATGCAAACATGCACGCACTTACAACAACACTATTACAAAAGCGCACACGAACAAAAGGGGAGTGGATGTGGGAGAGCAGGTAAAGAAAGTTGGACAGTATGGGTGGAGACAGGGAGAGAGAGGTTCGAAACGTTGACGTGTGACGGACAGTGAGGGAGGGCAGGACCTGGACAGGGAAGTGGAAGAAGAACTGCGACACTGCAACAAACGCCTGCTCCAAGAGAACAGCAAACTGCAGACCCAGCTTGACGCACAGGACGACACCTTGGCCGCTCTCACACACGACAAGGGCTGCCTCGAGGACAAAATTCGCAGGTAAATGCAACATCGAGTTAGAGTCCCATGTACAGACTGATTTTTTTTTAAAACTCACCCCTTCACAAGACCTTGTGTGGTGGTCTGGATGCTAGTCATTAGGATGAGATGATAATCCAATGTCCCGCGTAAAGCATGCACTTCGAGCACGCAAAATGACATAACCCACGGAAACAATGAGTTCTCCATGGCAAAATTCTGAAGAAAATTCCACTCTGATAGTAAAATGGATAAACTTGCAGACAGGAAAAAATGTGTAAATATATGGATGGCGTTGTGGTGTGGCGAAGACGCACTCATCCCGGGGAGAGCAGCCCGAATTTCACACAGAAAATATTTTGTAACAAAAAGTAGTGCAATACAATGCGATTCAGTATGATGCAATACAATATCCCTTGTTTCCAGCACATCAAGAGTTTTGAGACTGTTTTGAAATGACCATTTTTCCACAAATTGCAATATTGGTTCGTGTAATACTGGTCGGCTACACTGATGTTTGATTGGAGTCTTGTTGCGGCTGTGTTGAAGGTCACTAGTGGTGTGTTTCTCAGCATCAGAGCTGCTGATGCTGCGCGAGTGTGTGTGGTGTTGTGTGTGTGTGTGTGTGAAAATCGCTTCAGCTTTTGAAAATTCACATTCAGTCAGTAGTGCCCCAGGCGACAAGCCGATCCAGTATTTCTTTTTCCTTGCAATATTTATTCAGAAGAGATGCTCAGTGTTCTTTTTCCCTCTCAGTATGAACAGTAGTTTGAAGCTACTGATGTTTGGCTTTGAAGTGTGTTCATTCGTGTTCAGTTATCAATTTCTCCTCTCTGATTGCCTTTACATTTCCTTTTATCTTTTGTATTGACATGTGCATGTTCAAGCTTCGTTTCGTACCGTAATAATATAGTATGTGGTCTGTGTTAAATATGTTTTAAAAGTATGTGTATTTGGTATACCTATGATTCTAAGCTTTTTTGCTTGAGGCTTCAGTTCACGAGGTGTGAACCGGGATACTAAGTTGCATTGTCCGATTTTTTGGAGTGGGTTTGTTGAGTCATGAAATGACAGAAAAGAGACTTAAACACACACTCGCACGCACGCGCACACACACAATCACACACACACACACACGCGCTCACACACACACACACACACACACACACACACACACACACACACTCGCTTACATAGACACATGTACACACAAACATACATTCATACATCCATACATACGTACGTACCCCCCATCTCCCATAAAAACAAAACACAAATTCAACACAAACACGCGCACAAACACACACACACACACACACACACGCGCGCGCGCATGCATACCTGCCTACTACGTACGTATGTACGTATCCACCTACCTAACCTCCATACCCGGCCCCCCAAACACACACCCCTCCCCCCCCCCCCCAACCCCGCCCACCACACGAAGTGTTTTCTGCTCGTCTATATTGAGATCTGAAATTTATCCACTAGTTCTTGGGCTGTACAATGCTGACACCTGTGAATCATCAGTGTCTCCCCCATTCTCACTCTTTCTCTCTGTTCCCCTGTCCCTCCCCACCACCCCTTCCCCTCCTCTTTCTCTCCCCACAGCACAACAGCCCACACAGTAAAATCGGAAGGATTGTCATTGTGCAAGCCAAACCTGTCCCTGTTGTAGCAAATCTGTCAGGTGACCTGAAACAGTTGCTGCTGACAGACGTTTTATCTATGCCTGTCTGTCTGTCTTTGTCTCTCTCTGTCTCCGTCTCTCGCTGTCTCTATCTGTCTGTATGATTGTTGATGGCAGGACTGGCATAACCACATTCAGAGTAGTGACAGATTTGTTGAATATAAGATGTTTTAAGTTGACAAATAATGTGGAGCCATAGACTGAAATGAAAATAATAGATATGTAAAATGTGCCTTGACCAGAGTTAGACTTGGTGTATCAGACATTGCCTGCCATCGTTTTAGATACAGCGAAAGAAGAGCTGAGAAAGTGTTGTGTCGTTTATGTCATCAATCAGAAGAAGAAAATTCACTTTATGTTTCGTTGCGCATGTTTACGTGACTAAAGGTTGAAACATATCCAGCCTAAGTTTAATCCATGCCGCTTTAGATTCAATTTACTTATCTCATCCGGAAACGAAACTGTATTATGCAATGTGGCGTTATACATTTACAATGCCTTAAAGTGATTGCGTATTGCTAACTTAGACTACAATATCAACATAAATTGTCAAATAGAATAAGCATCTGAAGTGTAAATGTTAAGCAGTGTGTTTTTGAAAAGTGTTTGTGTGACTGATTGATATAATTATGACTTACCCATTCAGTTAGGGGCTGAGGCCTAAATCTGAATAAACCATTTCGTATTCGTATTCGTATCTGTATCTCTGCCTGCCTCTTTCTCCCTCTCTTGGGAGAAGTTGTCTTCATTGCAAACATGATCTATTTCCTCATTGTGGTTTTGACTTCGTGTCAAGCTAAGGACCGGAATCGGAAAAGGATGCATGGGGAACACTCACAATCACATGGTTGCATGCACGCTTATCAGCAGTCAGCGCTTGGTGCTTTTTGGCTTACTTGTGTAAACAATGTGTCTGTGTTGTAACCCTGATTCGGTGATGTGTGTGTGTGTGTGTGTGTGTGTGTGTGTGTGTGTGTGATATTTCAACAAATTTTGATTCATTGTGTCTGGAAATACTTTGTCAATACCAAATTTGGACTAACATATACAACAAATTCACTCATACTAATTGTAGGTTGTAAGTCTATCGGATTAAGCCGTTTTTACAGATTGTGAATGTATTAGTTCGTTTAGCCTCTGGACTTGGAGGATGTTTTTGGGTCGTTCTTGATTCTTTGCTGGACAACGTTTGTGTTGTCAATATCAACATCTGGGTGTAGTTTTAAAACATTCTATTTCTTGTCCGCAGTTTAAAAAAAACCCAAAAAACAAGAGAGGCAAGGCCTTCAAGACTCACTTGTGATACATGTAAAAAAAATTTTAATTCGTTAAGATGTTTTTTGTATTTGTTATTGTAAAGCTTCGGGTTAAAAAAAAAAAAGGCCCGAGAGCAGATTCGAACCCAGCATGTTTGGATGGAAAGATATTGTGTGAGTCACACCACTATTGTGGATATACCAATGACATTCAAATATTAACGTTAAAACACCTTTTTTAAGCGTTATAGATGGATTCCGGTATTCAAAGTGATAAAGCTGTTTAAATCATGTTATTTTGGTATATCTCAGGCATTTAAGAATTCTTTAAAGTCCGCGGTAAAGGAGACGTTGCCATCGCCTCAAGCACACTGCAACATTTAGCTGTTTTCTCTGGATCTGGATAGATGTTCGACAAGTTTAGTAACGTTCGCCGGGGAAACTGCGACATGGTCGATTCAGTTTCTCTTTCATGTTCATTCTTGTTTATTCAGTATCTATTTTAGAATATTCATATGCAGTAAACACGTTGATGATGTACTTTGTGTCACTGCGTGTGTTCTGCCCAGAATTTGTATTATTTTCTGTTCTTCTAATTGCGAACAAGAAAACACAAGATTTGCACAGACCAGCCTAGACAAGGCTGACCGAAACTCAGTGAAACGGTTGATTCAGTTTTTCTTTTATATTCATTCTAGTTAATTCAGTGTCCGCATTAGAATATTCATATGCTGTAAACATGTCGATGGTGTATTTAGTGTAGTTGTATGCATTCTGTACAGAATTCGTATTCCTTTCCTTTTAATTGCGAACAAGAAAACCAAGGTCATGCCGTCTTCTTACCAAGCATAGCCTACGTTCCGGAAACTGGGAAGCTGTAAAATGGTGTTTTCGGAATCCGGAAATAGCCTCAACGAAATAAATCGTTAATATTCCGGAAACACGGTTTAATTCGGGAGACTTACAACCTATTATTAGTTATGACTGTGAAGATTTTTTTCCTACTATTTTTAAGCTAAATTTGGTATTGTCAGACAAAGTATTTCCAAAGAAAATGGCAATGTTAAAGTTTACCATGGACACACAGACAGACAGACACACACACACACACACACACACACACACAAACACACACACACAGAGGGTTATAACATAGACTCACTTTGTTTACACAAGTGAATCAAAAAAAGGGAATTCTGGACAGAACGCACACAGTAATACAAACTACACCATCGGCGTATTTATTGCATACAAATTTTAAAGAGGGTGCTGAATCAACGAGAAAAACTTGCTGAAAATTCGAGTCGAAGGCACTTCTTTGGTCAGTCTTCTTGCCTGAAAACTCTGTGACCGTGGGAATCGATCTACCAAAGATG
>NC_134898.1:13247518-13282518 GCF_041734735.1 Babylonia areolata | reverse complement strand
TGCACGACGCTGAACAGAAGGTCAGTCATCCCGTAGGCATACTTCAGGTTCCTGTGACAGGTCAGTCAGCCCATAGGCATACTTGAGGAACGCGTGGAAGGTCAGTCAGCCATAGGCATACTTCAGGATCCTGTGGTATGTAAGTCAGCCCATTGGCATACTTTAGGATCGCGTTGAAGATCAGTCAGCCCATAGGTTTAACTCAGGATTGCGTTGGTCAGTCAGCCCATAGGTTTAACTCAGGATTGCGTTGGTCAGTCAGCCCATAGTCATACTTCAGGATCGCATGGAAGGTCAGTGAGCTCATTGGCATACTTCAGGATCCTGTGGTAGGTCAGGCAGTCCATAGGCATACTTCAGGATCCTGTGGTAAGTCAGTCAACCCAGCGACATACTTCAGGATCGCGTGGAAGGTCTGTCAGCTCATTTGAGTACTTTGGATCACGTGTCGGGTCAATCAACCCAAAAGCATACTTTGAGATCGCATGGTAGGTCAGTCAGCCCATGGGTTTACATCAGGAATGCTAGGTCAGTCAGCCTGTAGGCATACTTCAGGATCCTGTGGAAGGTCAGTCAGCCCATATAAGCATACTTCAGGATCCTTTGGTAGGTAAGTTAGCCCATTAGCATACTTTTTGATCGCGTGGAAGGTCAGTCAGCCCCCTCTCCTCTGCATCCTTCATACATGCTGCGCAGACACACACACACACACACATTTGCAGGCGATATTGAAAATTCATCCACGCTCGTGCATACAGATACGTGAGTATGCTCTGTCTGTCAATCTGTCTGTCTGGTGTCTCTGTCTCTCTCGTGAGCACGCTCACAAGTTATGTTGCTCGGATATGCAAACAAACACAGAGCCACAGAGCGCACTTCTCAATCTCAAGCAAGTTCAGCGCTCTTTTTCAGCACTGATAAGACCACGCTTCTCCATCGACTGTCAACAAAATGACGCGATAGAGTGAGACCGAAGATTCTGCCAACAACGGAGTCGTTGGTGATGGTGTTTGCTAAGTCTGCAGAGCTGCTGATGAGGCTATTGTGTGACCTGAGTTTTCCGTCTGTTTAGGTATCAGCTAAACATCAGGCCTTTTATCACCACGTATTTCCATGGAGACACAGAACATGGTGTAAAAATGTGCGAGGCGTAACTCGCCAGCACAAACACCGTGGAACGCAGAGAGTCGCGGGTTGAACCATTCCTTGGTCGGAAGTATTGATATCAGTGGATTTGTGCGGGCGTTTTTTCTTTCTTTCTTTCTTCTTCTTTTATCTTTATTTATCTGTCTACATATTTATTCATTTATCATTATTTGTTTTGCTTTTTTTCTTCTAAATTTCTTTGTGAATGCTAACATTTGTTGTTTTTTTTTTAGAAAAAGGTGGTGATCGTGTATTGTGGTAATTTACTGAGTGCCATGATCAGATTTCTGTGTATTACCGTGTGTTATAAATCGGTAACACTTTGCATCCACACTGGATGCAGGTGGTCACGCATCGGTCCGATTAGATCGGTTCTTTGATGTGTGCGTGACGTATCTCAGCAGTAGCACGGGCAGGCAAGTTGTGGCTATTTTCCGTCATTAACACAACTTTTTTTTCTTTTAGCTTGGTTGGTTTGGTTTGGTTTGAACTAAAGGTCATGACAAATTGTGCCCAAACCGAGTTTTTTTGTTTTGTTTTTGTTTTTCTTTTGTTGAATGCATACTATATTATCTGGCATTGTTGCTTTTATTGTTGTAGTTATTTATTGACCGGTTTATTTACTTGGATATTTATTCAACTATTTAACTTTGCAGTTGTATCTTAATTGTAAACAAAGAACCAACCTGCAGCCTTTTACATTTTCAGTTATGTAGCCCGAGTTTAGGTTTCGTGTCGGTCATCGGTCATTAACACACACAAGTTTGAAATGACCCATCGTTGGTTTTTCGTGAAATCTGTCATGCTGAAAGGGTTTTATATATTTGTCTGATCCTCCTGGAAAACAATCGCCGTTGCAGTTTCAAACTCTGACAAAGATCATATAAATACAATCGTTACTGTTGTTGACCTGCAGTTCGACAATGAGCAGACAATGTGAAACAAAATAAACACTTGTACCGATCGAGCTGGGAACCGAAACGAGGTACGTTTACACAAAAGCATGGGCCAGTCTCGTCGATTGAGGATGGCTTTGGTATATACATAAGCTTTTGCTGAAAGAAATAATCATCCGCATTGTGGAACACACCGTTGAAAGGAGCCGCCCACGGTAGTGTTGAGAAAGATCCAATGAGTGTTCAGAACAGTTGCAATTTCTTCCATTCTGCAAGCATCTGGAGAGTCTGAGAGATTCGTTCAGCGTACGTGGGCAACTTGTGCGTTTACTTCGTTAATGTAATGCGAGAATGTGGCCCTTTCGAGTAAAATCGAGATCCAATCGCACGCACAATCGCAAATTTATGTGCATAGCCGTTTTCATTTTGTCATTTGAGCAGCCATACTTCGTTTTAGGGGTATGTTCATATTCCCATAACCCAGCTGAACCCACTGACAAAGATAACGTTATCATTAAAGTATATTTGGTCTTTTTCCTGTGTATGTATAAAGAACGAAAATAAACAGGTCTGCACCTCAAAGTTGACTTTTACAGGTTAAAAACAAAAAACGCCTCGGTTGAAGAAGAACCAGACCGATTTTTTTGTTCTCCCATGGGTCAGGATACTGCAGAGGTATTGAAGATTCTCAAGGGTCAGAATACCACAGAGGTATTGACGATTCTCAAGTGCAGTTTTTAAAATGTTTTGTTTGTTTTTTGGTTTGAAGTAGAGAACACCCTTCGGCTTCTGGGTGCTTCGCTATGACTGAGACCCCCACCTCCAGTCTCCCCCATCAGGGGCGTTGCTTCCTGGTTCAAGTAAAATCTGAAGTTTAAGATATATTGTAGGCGAAAGAAAAAAAAAGATTTTTTTTATTGTGTCTAGAAATCTGTTGTTATTCAGTAATCGTTTATTTATGTTTTCAGATCTATATAACCCTGCACTTTTATTTGAAGTGAAGACAGACAACTTGCTGCCATTGTATGTCCTGTAATGTACAAGTAAAAACGGAAGCGTGTAATTTATGGCTTCCTTCGAACACAAAAGACTTTACATTTGAACCTGCATCTTCAGAATGGTGGTGGTCTGTAGTTGTTGTTTTTTTCCTGTTAAAAATAGAGGATAATTGTGCATTGAAGTACTTTGCCAAGAGCACCATAAGCTGTGGTTTGTGTTCTTTAACGTTAACACTTTGCATCCATACCGGAAGGTAGCAGTCACGCATAGGTTGATCGATCGGTTGTTTTTGGTGCGTAATCCCTCGATCTGATCAGTTGTAGACATTTTTGATGTGGCGAAAAAACAAAACAAAACAAAACAACAACAAAAAAGAAACAGCTGAGAGGTCAGTCGTTTCTTTTGTTTAGGTTGGGTCATGTGCGTAAACAAAATGATCCTGTGACTGTAATTACCCTGTTTCAGTTGTCTGTCTGTCTGCCTGCCTCTATGTATGTATGTATCTATGTATGTAGTGTATGTATACACACGTGCGTATGTGTGTATGTACGTATTTGTGTGTGTGATTTTAGGAAACTTTAACTAATTCATCTTCTCTCGAAAACGCTTTGTCAACGGCAAATTTGGCTAAAGATAGAACAAAATACTTCCTTCTACACATTCCAATTACAAGGGGTGCAAATCTTCCTGATTAAACGGAATTCCGGATCGTGAAAGTTTTCTTTCATTCGCTTCCGGATCATCTGTGTGAATGGTTTTAGTTGGTGCAATTGTTAATCATAGTTTTTGCTTATAGATGATCATTATGTCCTTAGAAAAACATTCCTTTTCTATTGAAGTCGATGCCAAAAATTCAGTACTTAAAGAAATAACAGCTTCTAATCTTTGATCGCTGAAACTAAAAATAGCGCAAGTATTCTTTCAACACACACACACACACACACTCTCTCTCTCTCTCTCTCTCTCTCCCTCTCTCTCTCTCTCACTGTCACATACACACGCACACATGCACATGCGCGCGCGCGCGAACCCCCTTCAGTTTGACCAAATCAACCACAGCCGACAAAAAATCATGAGAGGAGCGGTTGCCAACAGCAGTTTCTCATATACTTTCCATGCATTCGCTTTCGCTTACCACCTCGTTGACACATCGGGGTCCGTGCGAGGCACGCGGCTGAACAGCCAAGTCGTTGTACTGTTATGAAGCTGTTTCCCTATGGCCTCTTGAGGCTAAGATATGGAGTGCATGATTTACATCGTCCTGTGTGTCAATAACCAAGCCATGTGTCGATCACGTATGCTATAGCTCTCTCTCTCTCTGTCTCTCCCCCCTCTCTCTCTCTGTTTCTCTGCATGCCTACCTCTGCTATGTGTTTGCTTGTCTGTTAGCCTGCCTGCCGCTCCCCCCCCCTCTCTCTCTCTCTGTGTTTGTGTGTATGTGTGTGTGTGGTGTGTGTGTGTGTGTGTGTGTGTCCCCACTGTCGGCAGATCATGTCATCAGAATTATGTGTATGTATGGGAACGTCGGGAGCTGTATATAGACATGTCCTGCTTCTGCGTGGTCACTTTCTACTATTAAATGGTGAATTGTGGTGTGCGCTGATTTTGTCTGAGTGCTATGGGTATGTGCTCCTGTGCCTCTGTCGACGATATTTTCAGAACGTCTTGTTTTTTATCCTTTTTTTTAGCGGTGAAAATTATCAACCATATTTACCGAAGATCTGCAGCATTTCTGTTTAGAGGTGATATACATGAATTTGTCGGTTATTTCTATTCAAAATTCCAGTTGAATATTTTTTAAATTGTCGTGTGAGTTAGGCAGAAAGATGAAATCTTCTGTTTGTTTATCTGCAAGGTTTACATACATACATACATGCATACATACATACGTACATTTTTGTTCTCCTCGTGTCCTTCCTCTTTTTTTAAATATATATATTATCATCCACGTTTTATTATCTTATCTTCAGTATTAATTTGTTAAACACCAGAAAGATAGATTTCATGTATGGTGTTAAGAAAAGACAAACAAACAAATTGAAAATCTTTTCAAAGCTTGATCTGTATGTGGATGTAGTAGTAGACATGTTCATTATTAGACCAACACCCTTACATGTCTTAAACGAAATGCATAAGTATACGCCCCGTTCTGTGCCAGTCAGTCCCCACGTTCCTCCTGCAGGCAATGCCGGTGAAAACAGACCCACAGCGAAGTCTTCGGCATAAGTCGGCGACTGACTCATTAAACTGGAAGTATCTACAATGCCTCCGGCAAAGTGTCCAGCTTTCCATACTTGATAGTTTGTACATGTAGATATATAACAGTTATTTGTTCGGTTTTCGTGCATTTTGAAAAGTCATAGAGTGCATAGGTTCGTCAAGATCTACCGCTTTTTGTTTCTCAGCCCACGACACGTTGCAAAAAGGCCCTTGGATTATGAATTACACTTGTATGGTTCAGCTTTTACCATCTCTGTTTCATTTTCCACCAAAACTCACGGTGCTTTGGCAGAATGAAGTTTGTTCACAATGATTTTTCACTTTTTGCCTTTAACAGACGTTTAGACATTCTGTGAACTTTGTCGCGTTGTGGTTATTGAACCGAATCTTCCGTTGCTTGTCGTCTGTAGTTTGATAAGGAGTATATTTACAGAGTGTATCTAACTGACTGAACGGAGGTATGCCATCAAACTGTATAAAATGATTAAAATAGTGAGTGATTTTATTCATCTTTTTATGAATGAGAACAAACGCTGTCTGCACAAATTAGGAATTGACCCATTGACCGTTCATTTTTAAAACACATACGTGTGATTTTTTAAAACACACGTGCGCGCGCAAGCATACGCAGACACAGACACCCACAGTACCGACACACAGACACAGACATCCCCCTCCCTCCCAACCTCCCCCAACCCCACCTACCCCACTACACAAGAAGACACTGATTTAGTTGGGAAGTGAATTTCAAGTTCAGTACCAAGCAAACAGAAGCCAGTCCTTACACACTAAGTTCAACGGGTGTTTTAGCTTTTGTTCAGTATCAACTTGCCACAGTGATAGTCTTGGAAGGTAGGGAGAAAATGTCTGCGCTGAGAAATACACGATATAGCGCAACAACAGTCACTGGGTACTCCAGCACGTGGAGAGATATGTGATGGGTACGAGACGATCTGTTTCTCTCTTTTTGTTTTATTTCTTTCTGTCGTTCCTTCCTTCTTTCTTTCTTTCTCTCTTTCTGTCTTTGTCTCATTTTTTCGTTCGTTCGTTCGGTATACTTTCTCTCTTTCAGTTTTTACTTTCCTTCTTGTCCATTCTTTATTTCTTTCTTCTTCGTGATTTCTTTCTTTTCTTTTCTTTCGTTTTTTTTACTCCCATATGCAAACAAGACGAGTTTATGTAATCACCCAGTTTGGGATTCGTATTTTTGTGCTTTCTTCTTTCTTTCTTTCGTTCAGTCTTGTATGTTCTTTCTTTGTTTTCGTTATACCTATCGTTCTTTTTTTCTTGTTCTTTATGGCTTCCCGTCTTTCTCCCTGCGGCCCTTTTTTGGGGGGAGAAGGGGGAGTTTGAGGGGGGGGTGGGGTGGGGGGTTGGGGGCTCGGGTTGGTCTCTTGTGTAAACAGAATGAGAACGAAATTGTCCTGCATTGGTTAACGCGTGTACGTGCTGTTACGTTGGAGGATTTCAAGTTCGTGGTGTGTATGTGTGTGCTTATCTGTGTGTTTCTACGCGCATGTTGCAAAATTTAAATGCGCGCGTGCATACACATACAGTATGTAAACACACTTACGCACACACACACACACACACACACACATACACACGTGCATACACACACACACACACACACACACACACACACACACATGAATACACACAGTCTCTCTCTCTCTCTCTCTCTCTCTCTCTCTCTCTCTCTCACACACACACACACACACTCACACACGAATTATTGATTTAATCGTGGATATGAGGCTGTGCGATTTTCCTTGTTTTTTGTTTTTTTTTAAACGGTGTTTTAACATCTTTAAGTGAGTTTATCACGCACAAATTACACACTCATGATTCTGTTTTGTTGCTCAAATGCTTAGTTCAGTTTGTAATTTGACAGTGTTATAAATTGACATCTGACGGAGAAGCTGTCAACAACGCCATAAAAGAGCTGCGAAGAACGGTTTCTGAACAAAAGGTAAGTTTCATGGGAACATAAATCGAACGTTGTGCTATTTTATGTTTCTGTTTTTATATGCTTAATAGTGTGTGTGTGTGTGTGTGTGTGTGTGTGTGTGTGTGTGTGCAGAGGAGGGAGTAAGGAGTAGGGTCGAGATGGTGTGTGTGTGCGTGTTGCGCGTATGCTTGAGTCTCTGTGTGTGTGTATGTGTGTGTGTGTGTGCACGCCTGTGTGTATGTTAATTTGCTTGCATGCGTGCGCCTGTATGCGCGTGTATGTGTGTCTGTGTATGTGCACGCGCGCATGTGTGTGCACGCGCGTGTGTGTGAATGTTCGAACTTACGTCCATTACAGCGGCAGTGTGTGTGTGTGTGTGTGTGTGTGTTTGACCGCGTGGTATTGGTGAGAGGGTGGGGAGGAGAGAGGCGTGGAGAGAAAATGAGGTGGAACAGTTTCTGGGGTAGAACGGAAACACGCAGTCAGTGGACTGTCAGAGATATGTGTTTGTCTGTGTGTTTGTGCGTGCGAGCGCCTGTGTTGAGAGAGAGAGGCGGTTGAGAGAGAGAGAGAGAGAGAGTAAGTGTGTGTGTTTACATGTTTGTGTGTGTGTGCATATGTTCGCGCGTGTGTGCATGTGTGTGGGTATAAACAGTGGATGGGGACGTGGCATCCATATGTGTACGTGTGTATATCCGCGCGCACGCGCGTGTCTGTGTGTGTGCGTGTGTGTGTGTGTTGCTAACACAGGCTTATTTTCACATGCGCCCGATAGAAGCCTCAAACAAATGGAAACATTGGCATATGATGATATCAACACCAGCAGGAACAAGAAATTCAACACTGCGACCACTAACGTTCTAATGGTGTTGATTACAATGATGACCACGACACAAACGCAAAAACAACAGCTGCAGTAAATCTAACGACATTAATAACGACGATGTTGATGGTAAAACAATAAATACCACACATCCTACAATATTGCAACGCACTTTTTCGACACAGAAAATCACGCATAATGCACATTTCACATTCATGTGTCCAAAGCGATGCTGTCAACATTAAGTGTCTTTTACAATGGCGGAAAGGGAATAAGATGAACACAGTGCATGTTTATGTTATTTTTGCTTGTTTGTGTCATTTTTGGGACTGTCTTCTGTATTTTGATAAATGATGACGATGATACTATGGGGTTCCATTTAGGTTTAGGACTACTTGACAAGGCTGTACTTTCACAATATATCAACCAGGCCCGAGAGATACAGACACCTAGTGTGTTGGTCAGGAAATTTGAGCAACACTTCCAAAGACGTACCCGTGACGTGGATCATAGTGACCCTCGACTGTGTCGTCCCAGCCTACCCATTTGAGCTCATAGTACACAAAACTCTTGAGTAGGAGCTGGCCACGGAACGAAAAAAACACCACCTAATTTAGGCCTCAAACCCACAAACTCTCACCAGCCCGCGACCCTGACCACTTTGGTCATTTTGTTACAGACGTGGCACGGCCACACGAGAAGAATAGGTGGATGAGAGTGGACATTAATGGTATAGTTTTGTTGGTGTTTTTCATGCGTTAATCAAAAGCGTTTTGTGCGTGCAATTTGTTTCAATAAGTATATACATTTACAAGACACGATATACAGTGGAGCGGGCCCGCTTTCCTTCTTCTTCTCGTTTTTTAAGGTTATTTATTGATTTAAATATTTTTCATAGTTATTTTCAGATTTTGATAATGACAGTTAATTGTTAAGTGTTGCTCAGCATAATTATTTGACTCTATTCAGGACGTTAAAGGTTAAAAGGTTGAAGAGTGAGTCTGAAAAAAACACAGGTAAATCTTGCGCACTACGTTCCGCCTTTGTCAGACAGCTTTTTAACACAACAGAGCTGACCGGTCTTGCTATTCTTTTATCAAACCGCCAATGCATCCTTCAAGACTTGGGTAATCAGCACATTTATTTGTCTTCTATTGTTTTTATCACGTTTTCTTCCACGATTGTTAACTATTGAACACCATCCATTAAGTTTTGACAGGAAAAAAACAGAAAAACAGAACTGATGCCAACCATCTTCTCTTTCAGTTAATCTTAACTCATAATTTATCTGTCCGAAGCCTTCGATTTTTAATTTTGTCAGTTACTGAATTAGTAAACGAAAATTGACCAGTTGAGTAATCAGAGGAAATTCGATCAATAAAGAAATTCCCATCAACAGAAAAGCGATAAACCAGACAAACGGTCATTCACATAAGCACAAGTACATTATTTCCGTCATTATCCATGGCGGAGGTGTAGGTAGCACTGATAACCAATGACTGTTCTTTCGTTGTGCATGGACAGATCGCACTTCAAGAAGCAGACTCAGCACAGAAAAGTTTGGAAATGGAATTGGCGGAAGTGAGTATTGTTCCTCATAGAGCGGAGGCTCTGTTTAACAAATCAGCGGTTTTAATTAATAAAATAAGAATTGAAATCTGGTTCGAAAATGTTATTGCTTGAAATAATTCGGATGTGGAGGTCGACGCACTATTTTGT
Organism: Babylonia areolata; assembly: GCF_041734735.1. NCBI lineage: Eukaryota > Metazoa > Mollusca > Gastropoda > Neogastropoda > Buccinidae > Babylonia > Babylonia areolata. Next base: position 13,272,764 of record NC_134898.1, on the reverse strand, counting down.
ATACCAGAGAGAGAGAGACAGAGAGGAGGGGGTGGGGGGACTGGGGGCTGGGAGGGGCAATTTTATTTCATTGATTCGTGTGTGAACAAACTGGTTTTGATAACAACCAGAGCTCATTTACAGCGGTGCATGTGTGATAGTTCGTGGACGATTAGATATGCTTGTTATTGTAATTGTTTCGTTTGGATGCAGAAATCAGTTTTGATTAAGAATTGCAGTGCTTCGTCGTGGTCGTTCATGTCAGCAGTCTTGTTTCCTTTGACGTAAAGTAACGACCATGCACCGTAATATTTACCCATTATATAAGACTACGGCAAGCAACTTCATACATGCTTCCTGGCGCTTCTCATCAGCTTTCTTCATCAACATTTATTCTACAGCGTGTCGCCTTTTGGATTATTGTGTGGTCAATATTCTCTTGTGTTGCAGAGGGAGCAAATTCTGGCGGATGTGAAATCCAGTCTGGGAGAACTGTCCAAAATAAATAAGGCTAGTAAAGTTTGGCAGTTGATTATTTTTGTTGCGATATCGAAGAACGAAAAATAGTTTTCATGGATGTGTTGTCATTCGTGATATGGTAACTACCATGTCTTAGCCATTTGAATTAAGTTGTCAACTTCAGTTAAGTTTGATTATGTCAGCTTCAGTTGTGTGCTTGTTTGATTATATACAAACTAATTATCTAAACCGTTGTTTTATTTCAAGTGATTTCGACTTTCTGGCTTACTCAAAACAAGTCAGACGATCAAAATCCTGAACGAATTGAGTGATTAAGGATTGCGTAGACTTATGTTTGTGTTGTGATGTGTATGGGTTGGAGACTTGTTTGTGTTATGTATGTGTGCTTGCACTGTGTGCACGCGCATAGATCCGTAATTCAGTTCTCATTAACATGCGTTACATTGTCTGCATTTTTGTAGCATCTTAATGTGTGTGATTTCTTTAGTATAGACGATGAAATGAAAGTTGAGGAGGCTCATTCGAAGAGAGACAAAGAGAGAAATGGGGACAGACATCATGATAAACAGATAGATAAATGAGAAGACGGATAAGGTGGAGAAGCCAGGCAGAGAGACAGTTGTACAGACAGACAAGAGAGAGGCAATTTACAACAGATCAACAGTCCAAAGAGATTTTCCACCACAACTTACAATAGACTTAATGAAAACGCGAAATAGGTCTACACTAGAGGAAGATTCATGAGAACGTGTATCTTCCCGCGGTGACCTCTTTGCAAGGTCGCTTCGCCCTTAGGAGGATTTAAGTCGGGCTGTCAGTATGAGGCGAGGAGAGTGTGGGCATCTTGATTGATTACTGGTCGTCAGGTTTTACTGTGTCACCACGTACCCCCATCGTCTCTTACTGCTCGCCAATCCCCCTTCCTCACGGATCTTTCATTGATGACGAATGATTAAGCCGACAGGAACTTTTAACGTTCTGGACCAAATACGGTGCTGATGTTTGATTCTGAGGGTGTGAAAGATCTCGACAAGTTGATTTTTTTTATCTAAATCATTCACCCCTCTCTATTTCTGTGCGTCTCTATATCTTACACACACACGCGCGCGCGCGTGTGCGGGGTCGCATGTACATACGAACACACAAACGCGCGGATATTCATTTACAGTGCACACATAGGCTCAGCAGTCAGAATAGGGTTACGCGCATGCGGATGCCTAGTTTAAGCTTAAGTTTGCACATCATATTTTGTGTGATGATATTGACAAGAGCGCATGCTTGTCACTGAGACAAATTCATCAGTCACGTCAATATTTGTGATTTTGGCAAAAGAAATTCACGATGTCTTAGTGTCTTTGTTAGTGGGTTGAATTCAAAAGAGGGATCCACAAAGAACCCAGAGGAGAGGTAGAAGCAGCAAACGACAAGTCATGCATATTTTGAAATGCAGGAGCTGAAAAAGAATAACGAGGAACTTCAGCTGCATCTTGCCCAGACACAGCAGCAGTTGGCCAGGTGAGTTTGTTCCATCCATATAAACACTTATGTGCAGACAGTAACTCACATACACATACATAAACACGCACGCACATACACACACTTACACCCTCTCTGTCTCTCTCTGTCTCCCTCTGTCGCCCTCTAACCCCCTTTCTCTTTCTCCCTCTCTGAATGTCCCCCCTCCGCCCCCACCACCACTCTCTCTTTTCACCTCTTTCCGTTACCACTTCACCGACCGACAGACTGATAGCGCTAATCTTCCATCGTTTGAGCAACCAGTGAAAGTGGCTGACGGGATGAGTGCACATACAACGACGTGTGTGTGTGTGTGTCTGTATGTGTGTGTGCCTGTGTGTGTATTTGTGTGTATGTGTGTGTCTGCATCTCTGTCTGTCTTGTTTGTGTGTGTGTGCGTGTGAGAGAGAGAGAGAGAGAGCACTCCACAGTATGAATATTCAGGACCGTCAATATTTACAGGACACCGCAGAGTCGCACACACTCAAGGCAGTTAACTGCACACATACACAGGCAGACGTGCGCACACGCATGCACCCGTGCACGCATGCATGCACACACACATTTTCACATAAGCGAGTAAACATGCAGACGCACATTCATGCTTGCAAACACACACACACACACACTCACACGCACGTACACTCACTCACGCACGCATGCACACACATACATATACACATGCATATACACGTACATACAATCAGTATACAATTGAGTTTGTTCCATCCATATAAACATGTGCAGACAATAACAAACATACACATACATAAAGACACACACACATGCACATGCACACACACACACGTAAATGCATATGCACACTGCACACACTGTGTGTATATGTGTTTGTGAATGTGATACTGTGTGTGTGAATGTGTGTATATGTGTGTGTGTGTGAGTATACTTGTCTGTTCCCATCACCATTGTCTCCCTTTAACTCCTTTGTCAGTCTGTATTTTCTTTCTCTTTCCTGTCAGTCTCTCTCTCTCTCTCTCTCTCTCTCTCTCTCTCTCTCTCTGTCCGCCTCTCCCTCAGACACACACACACACACACAAGCCGCCCTTCATCATGACCAAATCAACCACAGACCTACCATACACAGAGTACACACTCCCACATACACACACTCACACCCTCTCTGTCTGTCTCCTGCTCTCCTCTCTCTTTCTCCCTCTCTCAATGCCCCCCCCCCCACCATTCCCCGTCCCTCCACTCAAACCACCCCCGCCACCACTCCCTCTTTTCTGTTACCACTTCACCGACCGACAGACTGATAGCGCTAATCTTCCATCATTTGAGCAACCAGTGAAAGTGACTGACGGGATGAGTGCATGAGTGCACATACAACGATGTGTGTGTGTGTGTGTGTTTCTATGTTTGTGTGTGTGTGTCTCTGTCTGTGTCTTGTGTGTGTGTGTGTGTGTGTGTGTGTGAGAGAGAAAAGAGAGAGAGAGAGAGCACTCCACAGTATGCACATTCAGGACCGTCAGTATTTACAGGACTCTGCAGAGGCACACACTCAAAGCAGTTAACTGCACACATACACAGACACACACACACACACCACTTCACCAAGCAACAGACTGATAGCGTTAATCTTCCATTGTTTAAGCAACCAGTGAAAGTGACTGACGGGATGAGCGCACATACAACGACGTGTGTGTGTGTGTGTGTGTGAATTTGTGTGTATATGTGTGTCTGTGTCTGTCTTGCCTGTGCGTGAGAGAGAGAGAGAGAACACTCCACAGTATGAATATTCAGGACTGTCAGTATTCTGCAGAGGCACACACACTCAAAGCAGTTAACTGCATACATACGCAGGCACACACACACACATGCGCGCACGCACGCACGCACACACGCACATTTTCACAGAAGCGAGTAATCTGCAGAAGCACGTTCATGCTTGCAAACACACACACACACACACACACACTCTCACGCGCACACATACATATACACATGCATACACACATACATACAGACACACATCCAGTCAGACACACACACACACACACACACACACACACACACACACACACACACACACACACACTCTTCCCGTAAACCCGAAAGCCACCACCGCCCATCCACCACCGCACGCATTTATGTACATAATGCACACGCACACACAGACCGACGTACACACACACACACTAACCATGATTTCTCGCTGACGTGTGCGTGCACGCCCATTCAGACGATCAAACACACAGGCACATAGACAAACACGCACACATACACATACACACACAGGCACTTTTACCTTATGAATGATGGTAGTGTTACTAGAATTCCTGACGTCTCTAAACACAGACCAACAGCAATTGACCTGACACTAATATCCCCACAGCTAGTCCCATCATGTACCTTGGAAACACATAAAGACACATTGGGAAGCGACCATGTGCCTATCATCATTACAATAGCTGATGATGATAACCAGCCTGATAATAACGTGGACATAATTCCAAAATATAACTATAAAAATGCAAATTGGGATTTCTTTCAAAACATTCTTTCCTCTCACGATTTTGAAAATTCAGTTCAATTCAATTCAAAATACTTTATTATCTGCTTCAACCAAAAACAGAAAATTTTCTTTAGGCTCACTTAAAATAAAAACTTGAGAATGAGAGTGTAAATGTAATATATTAAAAATTTAAAGAAGCTGTGTTATCAGCAGCTGATATGTCGATCCCAAAAGTAAAGGCTGTGAAGTCAGGTGACCAAAAACAGAAAATTTTCTTTAGGCTCACTTAAAATAAAAACAAAGAAACATTTAAAAACTACCTCGTGGACAGTGAGCCCCAGAACCACAAAGAAATGAAGAAAGCAAACACTCGGTAATATGACAGTAGCCCAAGCTAAAAAAAAGATCATTGGTCATCATTTTGTTCACAAGAAATTTCAAATCATAAAGACTTTAATAAAGTTTGGACAGAAATGAAAAATGAATAAAGTTACCAAGTTGCCCAATATCAAATGACTCACAAAACAATTTTCTATCAAATCAGGAAAAGGCAGAAGTTTTTGTTGAAATGTTTGCGAAAAATAGTAAATACGAAGGCTGATCACCTGCGTGTAAAACACATAGAGACAGAGAAGAAATTAGTGCTTTATACAGTGATCCCATTCCACAAAATGACTTGTCGTTTAATTCTCCTATTACATATGAGGAGTTACAAACAGCTACAGCTTCCCTTAGCAATAAAAAAGTGCATTTGGCATCGATGCACTATCTAATGAGATGCTAAAACACATTCCAAAAAAATGTATCGTTTTCCTACACAAAATATATCAGAAATGTTGGATATCTGGAATTGTAACAAGATATGGAAAACATCAATAGTTGTACCAGTTTTAAAAGCAGGAAAACCTGAACGTATAAAAAAAGCTATAGGCCCATTGCTTTGACCTCACATGTCAGTAAATTAATGAAAAAAATAGTCCTGTTGAGAATAATAACTTACTGTGAAAAATACAATATCATTCCAGTGAACCAGGCTGGCTTTGGAAAAGGAAGATCAACGGTCGAACACCTAGTAAAGACTACAACTCAAATAAAACGTCAGTTTGCGTGCAGAAAAAGTGTCCTAGCAACGTTTTTTGACGTAAAAAAAAAGCCTACGATCAGGTTTGGCACAAACGTCTGTTATACAAACTCAAATCAATTGGAATATCTGGTAATCTTTATGGGTATATAAAACTTAAAAGCTTTTTATCTAATAGAATTATTCAAGCAAGGGTGGAAACACATTATTCTTTGCCACATAAACTTGACATGGGAATTCTACAGAGCTCAGTTATAGCCCCTGTTCTCTTTAATATTGTTATTCAGAAACTCCCAAAGGCATTGTCAAATCGTGTAGTTTTAGTACAGTATGCTGATGATATATGTATGTGGATGGGTGTCAATCTAAAAAAGTCAACCCCACAAAAAGCACAGAATTACATACGTCGTTTGTATCAACCTGATCTTGATAACCTTTGTAACTATATGTTTGAAAATGGTCTAGCTTTGTTGACTGAAAAAACATGTATGATGTTGTTTAATTCAGGTGGTAACCCATTTAGCATACACATTTTTAAATTACTTGGTGACGTCATTGATTATAAATAGGTGGTGAAGTTTTTAGGTGTTTATCTTACTTCAAAGCTGACATGGCACATTCACTTTGATTACATCTTAACAAAGGCAAAGAAAAGTATCAATTTTATGAAAATTATAAGCCGCTTACCCTGGGGAATGGATACAAAAACACTGATTCATCTTTCCATGGCCCTTGTAAGATCTAAGATAGCCCATGCAAAAGAAATATATTTCATTGCACCTAAATATCTGGTACAAAAGATTCAAAGTGTAGATTGTAAGGCTATCAAAATTGCCCTCGGAGTGTCACCTCATGCATCCAACCAGAAAACATACAAAACAGCAGGAATCCTTCCCTTAAATGAACATGTGAAATACACTTCAATGACAAAAAAATTCATTGCTGATGAACTGACAGTAAGATCTGACATTGATTTTCCTAAAAGAGCTAAAGCCATTTCATCATAAGAAACAGTTGCAACTTACGTTTCAAATTTGTTGAAAGAATCTGATGTTAACATGAAAGAGTTAGCTGCAAAACCACATGATACTCCTGTTCCTTTTTGGGAAATGTTGAAAGCAGATTTTGATATCACTTATTCTGAAACAAAAAAAGGAAGAAAACATGAACATCACAAGTACTTCCAGAATTTATATAGCAGAAAAATATCAGAATAATCTCCATATATTTACAGATGGTTCTGTTCTTGATGACAAAAATGCTGGTGCGGCTTTCTATATTCCTGCCTTTAAAGTTGAAAAATCTTACTTTATTGGAAAACATCTTTCCATATTCACGGCTGCTAATTGCTATTATACAAGCTCTGAACTACTTAGTGATCCATCAAATCGTTTTCTCGAAAATAGCATTCTTTGAAACAAGACCTGGCTTAGTTATTGAGGCAAATCATTTGGTACATTTTTGAAGATTAAAGGGACCGAGGTCAGTTTTTGTTGGGTGCCTTCTCATGTGGGCATTCTTGGCAATGAAACTGCCAATAAAGCAGCTAAAAGAGGAGCACAAGATTCAGAAAAATCGACAAAAATACATGTCCGTCTTTCCGTAAAAGAGGCATACACTTTGTTAGAAAAATTAACATGGGGTCGATTTCATAACCAATGGCAGGAAAAGTTTTTAAAATATAAAGGGAAATTATTCCCCGAGAACATTATTAAAGAAAAGATACCGAATCCATCAGCTTGTTATACAAGATTAATAACATCTACTTTCTTGCGTATAAAACTTGATGCGTTGAAGACAAAGTATAGTAAAAAATGTTACATGCATCTGTGGTAAGCAGTTCAGCTTGCATCATTGTTTGTTTCACTGTCAGCAGTTACGTACCTTCTTGCCCAAGTATTTCAAAGAGAAAAACTACTCTGCAGATGATTTTTCAGAAGCTATTTCTGACGAGGCTCCTATGGTCGAACTTTCACAGGCATTAGTTCATAGCCCTATTTCTACATTCATTTAATGTACTTCAGAAATGTGTTAATGGTTTCTGATTATTATTATCATTATTGAATTGTTACTGTTAAATGCTATTGCATGTTAGGTATGCATTTTCTGGTAGATTTATACCATTTCTGTTTTCCTCTACCCTCCCTCCCCACCCGCCCCCCATCCCCTGTTTTTTTGTTTGTTTTTAATCATCTAATATCACTGATAGTGAAAAGACGCTAAACTAAAGAACGAACACACAAGCACACACACGCATGCACACACGTACACACACACATACACATGCTACCTCATCCTCCCTCCATCCTACTAAATCCTTCCAGCATCAAATTGATAAGTGTCAGCATCACTCGTGCCTTGTAAGTGTTTGTCAAGAAAGAGATTGCCTCGCACACCTTCACACCACTTACTAACACACTTCCATTGGCCAAATGAAGCACCGCCGCTCGCTTGGACGAGGAGTGTCCGCCCGCCTGTATTCGCGCGCGCGCGCGCGCGTGTGTGTGTGTGTGTGTGCGCGTGCGTGCGTGTGTGTGTGTGTGTGTGTTTCTTGTCACGGCAGCACTTTAGTTTATGACGCGGTACTTCTCTTCGTTCTCTCTTCTGTGTTTTTTTTTTTTCCATGAATACTTGAAATAGGAAACACCTCGTCGACCATTTTGTGATTGTTTGGTTTTTGTTTTATCATGTAGATTTGCAAAAATATATCAAGCTTTTTTCATGTTTAGTTTGTCTGACTGGAAAGGAAATTAGTTAGGTTGTGACTGTGAGGTTGACAGACAGCTTCTGGCATCCCACACAATCACACATGAAAGTCCAGATGAGCGAAGGTGGTTTTTTTGGTGGCATGCTTGTGAGGTAGTGTTTGTCGCTGATCTACGGTGTGGAGTCTGGATTGTGATTTCAAATGGTGGGTTCATTCTGGGGATAAAATTAAAAGGTACTGGTAAGTGGCATATTGCCATGAGGAATAGAACGTGTTGAAGTTCGCGAAGAGCATTAGTGTGCGTGTGCATGCACGTGCGTATGCCTATGTGTACTTGTGTGTGTATGTGTGAGTGTGTGTATGTGTATGTTTGGTTTTGTGTGTGCACAGCCCTATTTTGTACGTGCGCGAGTGTGTGTGTGTGTCTGTGTCTGTGTTGATGTGGGGGCTGGGGGTGGGGTGGGGGGAGGAAAAGGGTGCATACTTGTAGTACATCCACGTTACCGCGCGGTCACTTGTATCTGTGCGTGCTCGTTAATGCGTGTGTTTCCTGCGTCTTGCCTGACTGCGTGTACTTGTGTGTGAGTGTGCGCACTGCCGGTGAGTGTACTTGTGCGCGCGCGATCGCATTCTGACGCCATGACGTCCGTGTGTGTGCGTGTTTGTGTGTTCTACGATAATCAATGCTGTGTTTATTTGATTTCAACATCTTCTCCGAGCTGTTGTGAAACCACAGCACACTCGTTTGTTTCTTGCGATACTGAGATCGTGGGTGGTTTGGTCGGTGTTTGTGTGTGTGTGTGTGTATGTGTGTGCGCGGTGTGAGTGAATGTATGTGTGTATCAGAGAGAGAGAGAGAGATCGTCTACATGTATAGTCTTCGTCATTTTATAGGGAACTTGTATATGCGTGCGTTCGTGTATGCTTTTGCTAGTATGTGCGTGTATGTATTTACGCGCGCGTGTGTGCATGTATATAGGTGTGCGTGTTTTTGTGGGACTGTTTGCTCGCGCGGCTTTTCTATGTGTATGTGCTCATCCGTGCATGCTTGTTTGCGTGTATATGCTATAATGGCATGGAAATCGCGAATATGTATTTATGTGTTTTACGATGATTATCGCTGTCTCTGTATCTCAGCATGTGACAGCAAGAGCTTGATCAAAATTATTTCAATTGTCCTTTATGTAAAGAAGACCGAGAAGATGAAGTGGATTTTGTTTTCCGTTGACCAACTGTTTGGAGGATGAGAGAAACATATTCCACGCAAGTTCAGTTGTCTTTTTGAATTGAGTTTATTACTGTCATCCTCATGACATGATAATGTATGGAAATTGTCGCTGTTTTTGCACCAGGCGTTAAGCTTTATGGAGCTTTTCACTTCTCAAGATACTGTACTTCACTGCAACGTTTATCTAACAGTGTGTATTGATATGTGTGGGGTTACTTATTTTCATTTGGTTTGATGTTGTGTTTTTTGTTCATCTCTCTCACTCTCTCTCACTGTTTCGCGGGGTGGTGGGGTGTACACTTCACATGATCAATCGCACTGTCTTTTTGGTGTGTGTGTGTGTGTGTGTGTGTTTCACAGACACAGCCTTCAGCCACAGCAGTCCCTGGTTAAGAGGACACTGTCCTCGTTGGACGGGAACGAGAGCGACGATGAAAATAGCGACGACGACGACGACGACGATCACATCAGGTCCCTGCCCTTCGCAGTGACCGAGTTGAGCAGCGTCCCCATGGAGTCGTTCTCCATACACACCGAGATCAAAGACATGGTGCGTGCTTTGTGTCGGCTATTGGTTGTGTGTGTGTTTGTGTGTGTGTGTGTGTGTGCGTGCGCGCGCGCGCGCGTGTGTGTGTGTGTGTATCTGTATATTTGTCTTTGTGGAGGGTATCGAAGAGGAGAGAATGGAAGTGTGTGTTTGAGTGTGTGTGCATTTTTATCTATTGCGAGTGTGTTTGTACGCTCGCGCAGGCATGCATGTCTGTGCACATGAGGTAAGGTGTTTGTGTATGTGTGTATGATTTACCTCGGGGTGTGTCTGTGTCAGAATGCTTGTCTGTATGGAGGGATGGAAGTGTGTGTGTTTGAGTGTGTGTGTATATACTTCCGCTGCGTGTGTATTTGTGCGCTCGCGTAAGCATGCATTTCTGTGCACATGAGGAAACTGAGGTATTTGTGTATGTGCGTATGACTGACCACGGTGTCTGTGTGTGTCTGTGTCTGACTGCTTGTCTGTCTGGAGGGTGTGGAAGTGTATGTGTTTGAGTGTGTGTGTACATGCATCCATTCCGTGTGTGTGCTTGCGCTCGCAAGTGAGGTGTTTGTGTATATTTGTGTGTATGATTTTTCCTCGGTATATGTGTGTTGGTGATTTGATCTTTTTTGTTGTTGGCCATTTTTTGATCGTGTTATGTGGTGACTGCGTGCGTGCGTGCGTGCGTGCGTGCGTGTGTGTGTGTGTGTGTGTGTGTGTGTGTGTGTGTGTGTGTGTAGGAGCTAAAATGTAGGAGGAAGTGATAAGGGAGGGTGGATGTGCAGAGTGTGTGTGAATGTGTATGTGAGTGTGTTTATGTGTCTGATATGTGCGTGCATTATATGCTTGCGCGCATGCATGCATTGCCTTTGCTCATGACATGGGTTAAGGTATATGTGTGCGTGTGTTAGTATGTGTGCCCGTGTGTTTATGTGTGATATATGTGAGCTTACATTTGTGTGCTTGCGAGTATGTATTGTGCGTGTGTGGTGTTCGTTCTTTAGTTTAACGTCTTTTAACTGTGATATTAGACGAGGGAAGGAAAAAAATCGAGTGGGAGGAGGGGGGGTGGGGGTGGGGGGGAATTACTGTGTACGCATACGAGTAAGTGAAAGTGTGTGTGTGCTTGATTATTGATTTAAGTTTTGTTTAAAAAACAACAACAACCAAAACAAAACATAACAATATAACATATTTCTAGTGAAAAACTAACAACAAAAACAGCGAACCAACTGGACTATTTAACAAGGAGTTGAAAAAGTGTGTGGTGTATGAATGCACGTGTGTGTATTTGTGTATATTTGTGTGGATATGTGTGCTTGTGTGTAGGGGGGTTTGGGGGGATATGTGTGTGTGTGTGTGTGTGTGTATCTTTTTGCTTGCATTTGTTTTTGTCTTTATGTCTGTACACGCACGAATTCACACACACACACACACACACACACACACACACACACACACACACACACACCCAGAGTGTGTAAGTTACCAGGGACATCCTCTTTGTTGCCATGAGTTATTCTACGTGCACTAAATGCATGCAGCTTACGGGGCCACAGTTTATCGTCCAGTTTTCCGAAAGACCGCACGAAATCATGGAAAATTGTAATATGCGACAATATGTTTTTGCACATTCAGCTGGAGGAAAGCCAAAACGTGCCATGTCCACTGAGCGGCAAAGAGCAACAAGAGACACTGACATCTGACGATGAGTTGCTGACCACAGCGGTCGTCGACATGGACATTGCCGATTTTCTAGAACATCTGCCGGACATCACGTTGGACGCCTTCATGGCCGTGCTGACCAAAGTAAGTCCGCCATAAGTGTCAAAATTATCATTACTCTAAGATAAAGATGTTAGGTATTGCCAAGTCTTCTTTGTCCCCACACAAACAAGGGAGACACACACACACACACACACACACACACACACAAAGACGCAGAGGGAGAGTAAATCACTAAAAGCCGCATATCTATTTCATTCAGAAATACCACCCACAGGGATGGCGGAGCACAACCGTCGTTGCCAGAAGTGAAGACAGATTGCTTGCGGCGCAGGTAGGCTGCACTAAGGAACAGGCTGAAACCCCAGAAGATGAAGAAACGAGTGTCAGCAACGCCGAGGCTAACGGCGCCTCCAGTGGCACGTGCTACACGCAGGGCAGTGACAGTATCAACGAACGGTCAGTAACTTCCTGAATGTGTGAGTGCGATTTCCATTTTGGCAACGTGGATTGGTTATTGTGGCGTGTATTTTTGGCTTGACGCAGAAACACGGAACCCAGTGAACTTTCTATGGCTGTTCGTTATTGTTGTTGGCTGGGGTTTTTTTTCATCTAGTATGTTGGTCTGATTTTTTTTTCAGTAGCATCCACACAAAAAATCTACAGTATATATAAGCTACTGTACGAGGCCAAACCTATTTTATCATTTGTTTCGTTCAGTGGTTTCATGTTTGCTAAATTGCCATCATTTCCACCATTTTTAAAATATATTTTATTTACGTTTATTTTACATTTGACGAGATTTAAGAACCCAAAATAATTTGCTGTTGGTTTTCTCATGTGTGTTACTAACATGGCTGCTTTTCTTTGATTCTTATTTTAGAATTGACGTTTTGTCGCCCACTGAGTTACGCCTTGTCTTTCGCCATAGCCAGTGTTTCTGTAGACCTTCGTATGCAACCTGCAGAAAATGCATATCACATATTCACGGAGGTCATTGTTTGTTTTTACAGGCTGAAGCAGTTTCTTCAGAAAGTAAAGGATCTGAAAGGTGGGAGAAACTGAAGAAGTATGGTTTTGTGGTATTTCATTTTTGTTTTTCTTTTAAATAACAAAGGTGGCTAGTGGGTTTGGAAGTCAGCGTGGCGATATTTAGATGATTTAAAACATGTTAATTTAGGTTAGTGGATGTATGAAATGTTAATTTAGGACAGGGGATGTACGAATGTAGCGCCATGGCACAGAGTTTATGTGTGTGTCGCGTTTGCGCGCGCACATGTGTGTGTGTGTGTGTGTGTGTGTGTGTGTGTGTGTGCATGTGTGTGTGTGTGTGTGTGCTTACATGGGATCGTCCTGATATTTTTCGCAATAGATGAAAATAACGAAACATCAAATTGGACGCATGTGCGTGCTGCACTTCATTTATTTCACTTTCATTGTACCATTTGTGCTGTACTGTGTGAATGCGATACTGTTCTGCAGCACATTTGTTATCTCACAGTATTCTACACATTATTTTCTCAGCGTATTTAGACTCTGTGCTTCAGCACTGTGTTTTTGGTGGAGTGATGGCCTAGAGGTAACGCGTCCGCCTAGGAAGCGAGAGAATCTGAGGGCGCTGGTTCGAATCACGGCTCAGCCGCCGATATTTTCTCCCCCTCCACTAGACCTTGAGTGGTGGTCTGGACGCTAGTCATTCGGATGAGACGATAAACCGAGGTCCCGTGTGCAGCATGCACTTAGCGCACGTAAAAGAACCCACGGCAACAAAAGGGTTGTTCCTGGCAAAATTCTGTAGAAAAATCCACTTCGATAGGAAAAACAAATACAACTGCACGCAGGAAAAAATACAAAAAAATGGGTGGCGCTGTAGTGTAGCGACGCGCTCTCCCTGGGGAGAGCAGCCCGAATTTCACACAGAGGAATCTGTTGTGATAAAAAGGAATACAAATACTCTTACGACGTTATCATAGTGTCATTCTCTTACTGTTGCACGTTTCTTGACGATGTGAAACTCACTTTTTGTCCTCATCATTCGATCTACACACCCCGGGTCTCTCAGTTAACCTGTCGATATTTATCCTCCTTTTCATTACATGACCAACTTGTTGACGAATCTGTCGTTAATGCTTGCCGGGTATTTTCATGTTTCCATAAGCTACCGAACGTTGACGTGCATTACAGGATCTTTAATGCATGTATACACACGAAGGGGGTTCAGGCACCAGAGGTCTGCAGATGTGTTAACCTGAGAGATCCGGAAAAAAATCCATTCGTCACCCGTGCGGGCCGGAAACAGGGGATGAACTCAGAACATTCTGACGAAAATCCAGCGCCGTAACCATTCAACTCACCACACCTGTCATCATTCCTACCTCCACATAACCCTATCCACCCCAAACCACTACCCTCATCGCCTGCCCACCATCACGTGTCACCACCCATGTTTCTGTAACAGAAGAAAACCAGAGGCTGCAGAGTGTGCACCAAGCCGCCGTGGACAGCGTGGTGGACATGGAAGGCGACGTGCTGTCTCGGGTCACGTCAGCCGACACCCGTATCATGGTGCTACGGGACATACTGCAAGAGGAACGTACACAGAAATCTAGGCTCCAGGGGCAGGCAAGTTTAGAGATATTTCATTAAGAAAACGATTTTTAGGTACAGAAAATTCAACCATGGGGTTTTATCCCCGTAAACTTTATAACGACTGGTTGTGACTTTCGGTCAGAACAGAAGACATACTTTATAGCATGCACGCGGTAAGGTTGCTGTGTCACTTTTTCTTTCTTTGTGTTTCTCAGGTCTCCATTTTGCAGCGTGCGCGCATGTGTATGCATGTGAAAGAAGATTAATTACATACACTTCGAAATATCTCACTTGGCATAGCTTCCTGTCTGCCCCATGGAGAGTAGAAAAACCCAGAAAAGATATTAAAATATCATTCTGTAGAATTTTTCGCTTGAATATTCTGGTTGTTTTTTGTTTTGTTTTTCTTTTGACGAGAGAAACAAAATGGACACCCACTATCATCTTTTTGTTTTGTTTTGTTTTGTTTTGCCGTCCGGATGAATTAACTGATTGAATGATCCAATCTTTGTAACGGAGATGACCAGAAAATAATCTACGTGGCGTGTCAGAGGAGTATCCATTTCTCCAAGTGTGCCGCCAGTTTGTCTCGTTTGAACACTCTCTTGTGGGCGGACATAAAACCACAGCTGCTGGTGAAATAACTCCTTTTTCGCTGTGTTTGGAGACAGATTTTCGTGTGTGTGTGGAGACAGATATTTTCCAGTTAGCACTGTTGGCTGTTTGGGGTGAATAATGCAGTGTTTCCGATGCGCTTTTATCTCATCCTTTTTTCTTTTTTTTTTAATGCACTTTTATCTTTGGGCATCCCGCATCCCAAGAGAACTGACCAGCATTTCTGGCCGTGAATCTGTTATTCAGCAAAGGATAACAATAGAAACTGCGTGTGTTGTCACTGGCAATGACTTTGTTGCTTGTTTGTCTTGTTATCGTAAAAACTAAGTCTTTGAGTGTAATGAAATCGTGTATGCCTGAATATGGGCACGTTTGTGTTGTTGCAGTATTTTTTCTTCTTTTCGTTTCACATATTTCTTTGTTTTGTTCATGTATAGGTTTTTATTGCTTGTTCAGTGCCATAAAAGGTCTGACATGATGGAGAAAGCGGGGTTTTTTATAATTATTTTTCAAAATTTGAAATTCAGTTATAGGGCTGTAAATCAATACAGTCGATTTCTCATATCTGTGTTGGGTGTGATACAGGTTTATGCACACATTGTGAGTATTTTGTATTCAACTGCATGAAGCAGAAATCTGTTCAGTAACTTTCATTCAACGATGTAGATGTTCGTACAATCTTCGTCACTGGAGACAAACGTGGCTGGGGTGACGTGATCCCAGTCCTGGAAGTGCTCTCTACGTTTCTTCATCTGAGTTCTCTGACACTGGTTACTCAAGCGATATTTGGAGTTTAACGAATTATTGGCAAAAAGCCCAAGGGTCAACTTCTTTAGGGTTTGAGACTTGGTTCGGTGAAGGTTGCATTGTTCGAGGGGGTGAGTTCTGGATGTCTGTCTGGGAGGTCCGTCTAGCATTTAAAGGAGGAGCCCGGGCTGTCAACTGTGGAGTGAAGTTCCAACGGGGATTAAGTCATGGCTGTCGTTCAGGGATGTTGTGGGAGGGGCACTCATTGTGGTGACTCAGTCTCGCCGGCTTCTTTTAAAGCTGGAGCAGGCTTTCTTTGTTCGATTATCCCTCAGCCCTTCTACCTCCCAACCATGAAACCGTCACGTCACTAAGACCCCAGCACTGAACAACGTGACCAATTATTGTTAAACTCAGCTCCGCCATGTTATGCCTTTGTACACACATACGCGCGCACACGCACACGAACTCACTAACTCACTCTCTTACTCACTTACACATACATTCAAGTTGTTAATCTCACTGAAAGCCTGATGGGCGGTACAGGTGGTGACGCTGAAGAAGATACTGGGAATAGTGCACAAGAAAGACAACCTGGAGTTTGATACGGTCAGAGACACTCTCTGTCGACAGCAGGACAAGATTGAACATCTGAAGAGGTAAGCAAGACTTGTGTGTGTGTGTGTGTGTGTGTGTGTGTTACTGCGCCGTGAAACCTATTCGACAAGACATTATTGACATGAAGAATGTTGTTTAAGCCAAAAGTATGCGTGTCGTTCCATGATTCTTTTTTTTTTTTTTTTAATGCAGAGAGCAAACTTAAGCTGAATGAAATGATAGGGGAATACATTTAGCTTTTTGCGAAAATTTAGCTCAAAATAAGTAAGAAAATGTAATTGGCATTTTCATTCCAAGCAATATGATAATGATAATAATAATGACAGTAATAATAATGATGGCTATAATCATCATCAACATAATAATAATAATAATAATAATAATATGACAATAACGATAAAGTGCGAAGACTCTTTTATTCTCATATCAGAATAACAGTTCATTGTCCCTTTCATAACATATTTTATAGGTGTATTTTTGCGCGCACACGCTTGCACACACAGACACAAATACACGCACACATACACTAACACACAGATGTATGCTGACATGTTATCCTCTCTGTCTGTCTATCCGTCAGTTTATATGTCTGTCTCTCTCTCTCTCTGTCTCAGTCACTCTCTTTGTCTTTCTCTCTACCTATGTCCCGCGCTTCATGATCGTACTATCCTAAGACTGGTGCAAAAGGCGTGTATTATACAGTAGTTTGGCGTAACTTTGCAACGGCACGTCTGGCTGCGTCATGGGACTCGGGGCGGTCTTCGCCTCTTCGATTTATGTTAGGTCCATTGATTGTTCCGCGCATTCTTCCAATCCCATAACAACTATCCTCGTGTATTCCCTGCAACCCCCACCCCTGCCCCCAGTGTCTGTTTATCTGTTTGTATCTCTTTCTTTTACAAACACAAACACGCCTGCGCTCATACTTGCCCCCAAAACAAGCGCGCGCGTAGCCCCACCCCTTACACACATGCGATCGCGCGCATATACTGTTTATACACACAGACACGTATACAAATAAATGCGTAAGCGCACCCAAACAGAAATGGAGACTGAAATTCACTGACGAATATATAAATATACAAGCACGCACACACATACACGCGTGCGTAAAAACACGTAGTCGCACGCATGCGCACACACATGCATTCCCTCCCCGTACTCACTCCTCTGTTTTTGCTCTCTCAGTTTCTGCCTCCACCTTTCACCCCGTTTACCCTTCTCTCTCTCGCTCCTTCTCTAACTAACCTATACCATCTCACTCGTCCTATCTCTGTCAAGTTAATGTGATGATAATATTCCTTTTTGTGAAACAAAGGACTTGTAAACGATCGGTGGGAAACAGGACAAAGTGCAGTCGCTTTTGAGGAAAGCATTCAGATGAAAATAGTGATAATAACTGAATTCGAACTGTATAAATTTACACACGCACGCACGCGCACACACAAACACACACACACACACGCACGCACACACACACACACACATACATACACACACACACCTTTCAAAACTGAGGCTGGTCATTGAACAGATTAACAAAATAGTAAAGAGTGGCAGCTCTCTCCATAAACAAGGCACACAACTTCAAGTCAATGCTGCCTACGCCACCGATTCAGCTAGCACACAGGCAAACAAAGAGCACATTGGAATAAACCCAGACACTTCCTCATTGAATAGAATACCATAAGGCTTTCTGCATAAAAAAGCCATGCTTACAACAGACACACGAAAGTGATGGCGAAAAATGCAGCTGCAGACAATGTGTGGTCAGCAGACCAGCATGACACTAATTGCCACATCATAAGAAACAGATTCATGCAGACTTTCTTGTTTGCCGTATGGATTTACGTGTCAGGTCATAGGTTCAGCCGTGTTTTGTTGCCATGGCACGTGGTGCGTAGCGATGCTCTCTGACGGTCTTGTCTGTATCACAGCAGAACTATCAAAAACTTCTTTCTGCCTCTCTGTCACCCTCTCTCTCCCCGCATCTGTCTCTGTTTCTCACGCGTTCTCTGCTTCTTTCGCGCTCTGTCTGTCTGTCTGCTCCCTGTCTCTCTTTCTCTCTCCCCTCTCTCAGCTTTATGAGGTTGGGACGAAAAAGGCCATTGTGTATTTATTCCTTTTTGCTCATTAAATAAAAAAAAGTTTCGATTCATATTTATGTTTTATCTCTCTCTGTCTGTAGCTCTGTTTGTCTGATTCTCTTTCCCTTTTGCTCTGTCTTTCCATCTCTCTCTCTCTCTCTCTCTCTCTCTCTCTCCATCGCCTCCCTCCCCCATTTACTCTCTTGCTCACTAACACTCACACGTTCAGCTACGGTTTGCATAGAAATGGAACGTGAAACAAGCTTTCATGATCACATCACTTTCGATTCCCCCAAACTTTAGTAACTTCGTATCAAAGCGCACGGGAGCCGGCAAAATCATAAAGACTGTTGGTTTCATTATAGAGAAGTGGCTGAAGTGATCTTGAAACAACGCTCTTCGTTCTCTGGCTGGATTCTGCATTGCGACAGAACGAAACCTGGTTATGTCTGTATACATTCGGATGAGTCAGATAGCGCAGAGGACACTGTTACTTCTGTCTTGTTTGTTTTATGCTATGTCATCCCGACGAATCCTCATGGACCTCAGGTGGCGGCAGCGAGACCAATCGCGTCAGGTGTCAGTTTTGTTTCAGTCTCTCTTTAGTCTCTCTTGTTTATTGCCTTCACTCTCTCTCCCTCCCGCCAACTCTCTCTCTCCCTCCCCCCAACTCTCTCTCTTTCTCTCACACGCTCTTCCTCCCTCCCACCCCACGCTCTCATTATGTATCTCTCTATGTCTCTTTCCACCCCTCCCTCTCACATGTCTCTGTTCATCTGCATGTCAGCACAAACATAACGCTACGTACATGTGATTTGGTAAATATACTTACTTGTCATACTTCTCTCGTTCGCTCCTTCCCCCGTCTCTCGCTTTGTGTGTGTTCGCGCGCATGCTCACATAATGTGTTTGCTTGTCAGTATGTGTGTATGTGCGCATGCGCGTATGTGTGTGTGTGTTTTATGCGTATATGTAATTTGCTTTTTATACCTTTCAGTCATTTTATCTCAATGAGATCAGTCACTCCGTTCTTCCCATACCAAACACCCCAACTTCATCCCCTAGCTTTTATCTCCTTTTCCCACTTTACTCGCTTTCTTGTTTACAATTAAACATATCAGCCGCAATATTTTTGTCATTCTGTTCGTCAAATAATACTGCCAAAGAGTTTGTTTTGAAACGTGGTAGAGAAATAGCACGATGATTAGCGACTCTCTTATGATTATTTGTTTTTGTCACTGATCGTGACTTGATTAGCAGATCAGTATGACGGTCACTGGGGTGGGGTTGATTTCTCTGTCAGGCAAGGTTCTCGGTTTTTATTTATGATCACTGCTTTTTTACGTACGCGCGCCTAAGGCCTGACTAAGCGCGTTGGGTTACGCTGCTGGTCAGGCATCTGCTTGGCAGATGTGGTGTAGCGTATATGGATTTGTCCGAACGCAGTGACGCCTCCTTGAGCTACTGATACTGATACTGATACGTACGCGCGTGTGTGTGTGTGCGTGTGCGTGCGTGCTTGCTTGCTTGTACATTTCTTTCTGTTCGTCTGTCTCTCTCGCGTACGAACTTTTGAATTCCACCACCAACTTCTCTCTATCTCTTTCCTCTCTCTCCGTCTTTCTTGTTTTCGTTTTTTTTGTTGGTTTGTGTATTTCTTTCTTCATATGCGTCTTTCCTTCTTCATTCCCATCTTCTGTTTTTGTATGTCAGGGTTTGTCCGGCGATGCATTAGTTGGTTGGAAAGCGGGGGATAAGCGCAAGCCAGCGTGCTCAATCATATCAGTGGGAGGAAAAAAACAAACAAACAAAAAAAAAAACCCAGACCAGACAGACGGGACGAGGGTGAACACGGAGTGAGATGTGGGAAGGGAGGAAGAAGCTAGCTGCCGGACTGACGAGTATTGATCCAGCCTGTGTGAGCAGTGCAGGGGTCCCTAACACCGACAACTTCCAACAGGAAGAGAGCCAACACCATACACCAACACCATACAACCACGACTACGTCAAAGGATGCACCGTTTGGTTTAATCGTTTTAATTAACGACAGAAGTCAAAATACAGCGTTTGATATTCAAAGAACCGAAGCGAAAAAAATTAACAGCAACACTGTTTGAGACCAATGGTGCGGGGGAGAAGGGACTCCATACTACAGTTACTTACCATAATGGAAAAGAGCTGTTTTGATTGACAGTCATAGAGTGAAAGCATCACTGAGGTAGAAATACAGTCCCATTTTTGGTCTTTACTTTTTAATGCTTTTTCTTTCCGTTAGGGACAGGTCAATCACAGAAGGCTATAACAAGCGTCTGGAATGTCCAGTCAGCATCTCTGGTGTCAATAGTTTGCTCCACCGCGCTTCCGTGGTTGTAGTGATGAAGACGTCTAGTTGTCGTTGTGGTTCATATTTAAACACTAACTAGTTGCGGGAGGTCGGGAAGAAACTGTTGACTACACGTTTGAATGCCGAACACACACACACACACACACACACACACACACACACACAAACACAAACACACACACACTCTCTCTCTCTCTCTGTCTCTCTCTGTGCTCTGTTTCTTGTTCCTACTCCCTCTCTGTCACAATCACAAGTATATAATTAAGAGGGGTGCTAGTGGATGAAAGATTCGCTCTGGCTTTCGACTGTCGGGCTAAAGAGCTGGAATCCTGCGAATGCAGAGAGAAGGCATCGTCGTATATCACCGAAGTCACTCAGCAGCGATGCAGGGCTTCATCTAGTGTGTGGTCTCATGGTATGCTAATATTCCCTATGGGTTACCAGCAATGGAACTACGACAGAAAAACCCAGGTATGGCCATGTAGCGTGGTTCTGGATGTGCGGCATGTGGACAGTGCCGCAGAAAAGGCTCAGAAGATGGATGCAAGAAAAAAATAGACAAAGAAAATCCTTACTGAATTGGTTAAAAGAGAAGTCCAGTATTTGGGTAGTATCCTGATAATATCGTGGCTTCTGAAGACATTTACTCAGTTCAGTTACTCAAGGAGGCGTCACTGCATTTGGACAAATCCATACACGCTACACCACATATAGCGCTTTGTCAGGGCTTGAGTACACACACACACACACACACACACACACACACACATATATATATATATATATATATACACATATGTATGTATGTATTTGTGTACCTACGACTGAATAAATTTTCTTTCTACAGAACTTTGCCAGAGGACAGCATTCTCGTTGCCATGGGTTCTTTTTCAGTGCGCCAAGTGCGTGCTGCACACTACCTCGGTTTATCGTTTCATCCGAATGACTAGACGCTCAGTTCGATTTCCAGTCAAACTTGGGAGAAAGGGTGAGAGCGGGATTCGAACCCAGACCCTTACGGACTCTGTATTGGCAGATGAACGTCTTAACCACTCTACCACCTTACTCAAAGAACTTTAACCTTTATGTTACCTGTTCACACTATAAAATTGTCATGCTAGAGGTTGGTCATCTAGAGGGAGACGTGACTGCATGCTTACATCTGTACCATTCTCTTTCAATTATTGACTAAAATTCGAAACATTGAAATTCCATGAAACAACGAGTTTGCAAGTTTCCATTGCGAAAGCTATCACAGAACTAACTGAATGACTTTCATAAATGTACTGCTCTGCCCTAAAGCGTGAGGCTGGTTTTGGAAATCACTTTAACTTTGATCAGTTCTGCATTTCATTCTTTCTGCTGTTGTTTCGTTTTTACAATTTCGCGTCCTTCTTATGACTTAACAGTATGGTTCTTTCAGTCATTTTTCCCGTTTGCTCCCCCATACTTAAACGAAAAAGGAAAGCACGTAATCTTGTTTGTCTTTGATAGGAGGCGCCATCACAGAGTTGATTAGGCATTGGACTTCTGATCCAGAGTTCACCAGTGATCGGGTTCGAGGCCCCGTGTCAGCATGGTGTTGTGTCCTTAGGAAAGGCACTTTACTCCGATCTCCCTGACTTCGGTTGGAGCAAATTTGAAACGGCGGAAGGAGGGGATTGGGCCCCGCCTTCCTATGCCGAACCATATAGTGATATACAGTCAGACAGTGGATATGAATTAACTGCCATGGTGGTCGCAAAAGGCCATTGGACTTTGCTCATTATCATTATTATTGTTTTATTACTATTGTTTTTTTTTAAAATTCTTTGTTGCAATCTGCCATCTTATATTTGTTTGTCTTTACTATTTATTACTATTGTTTATTTTTTTAAATGCTTTGTTGCAATCTGCCATCTTATATTTGTTTGTCTTTACTGGCATTTGCGCGGCACACATATACACATAGACAAAACTGACGTTTGAACTAAAGGTCTTATTTTCCCGTAGAAATGTGTCCAAGATTTTATGTTCGGAAACAGTTTGGTTTTCGCAAGAGCTGCTCAAATAAAGCTCACGCAGCAGAAAAGACATTTGGTTTCGGGGAAGTCATTGCACTTGCTTTTCGTGTGGCGTGGATTGTATTGGCAAATGCTTGTCTTCCCCACGAATTATTTTGTAATAAAACGACTGAAATATTTTTCAAACACTTTCTACCATTTCTCCATTCTGCTGTCGCAAATGCTTACATTTTAAGAGGGTGGGAACAAATATTTTTATTATCAGATATTTAATCAGTGTAACTGCGGAGTGATGTGAATTAATGGCCTGAGTGCATACAACATTTCATTTTTTGGAACTTTTAAAAACTTGTTTGGTAAGAGTGATGTAGTGCAATGATATGACTATGAATAAGGAAAACTGATATGCATGAAAATATTGAAATTGTGATCAGTGAACTTTATGGGCTTTTTTTTTCTCTGCTTGACCACCAGAAAACACTATGTGTTCGCACCATTGCTGGTCGGATTCGCTATCAATATTCACGTTTGATAACCAGCCGAACGTTGGTACACCCCTTGAAGTCAGCAAGCCATAGGATACAAAGTCATTTACCTTTGTCAAACTTCCCACGCGAATGAATCTTTTATAGTACCGCTGTAGAGTCAGGTCTGCAGAGCCCACAGTAAACGTGGCTTGGTCCCTTATGGGTTCGCCAGTAATTGGATCGTCTTCCAGGAAATGACCGCTGGTGATTTCATCTCGCCTGTGGTCCAGACGGATGGCCCTTTATGGAGTCTTGCACAGTAAACCACGGGACATAGTCTGCCTGATGGACAAACCACAGACCTCGTTTCATGAATTTGACTCTGCGTCTGCGTCACAGAAGTGTACGTTTCAATGCCCGAAGGGATCATTCTTGCTCCGATGTCAGGACTTTTGGAAAATGAAAGGATCTCTCTCTCTCTCTCTCTCTCTCTCTCTCTCTCTCTCTCTCTCTCTCTCTCTCTCTGTATGTTGTACTCTGGAATAGAAATTCCAGAAGTATTCGTTCATCGAAAGTGGGTGATCGAGAACGCTAATGTATGTCCCCTGTGCATTTATAAGAATTCAGCTAAAGAGAGATACCAGCAGTCATGTATTTCAGTGAAGAAGGGGAGTTCAAATTCAGGTTGCCATGTAGATAGCGACGGAAATGAAATGAACTAGACCATCATTTATTCATGAAGAAGACAGTAGTTATGTCTATACTACTAGCGGCTCTTTAAAGACAGTATAATGCAGTGTCTCATTTGCGACGCAAGACTCTTCTTCTTCTTCTTTGCGTTCGACAGCTACGCAGTCAGGGTCGAAGTCCGAGGGATGCCACAAACTCGGACGTCCGGTGAAGATCGGCTGCCGTCCCCCAGAGCTTGGTGTTGAGATCAGCACCCCCAGGCCAGGACTGCTGCCGCATCTTCTCATACAGGGGGCAGTCTTGGAGAATATGGGATGGGGTCTGGTCAGCCTGGCCGCAATCACATAGGGATGTGGCTGCCACTCCAATCCTCTTCAGGTGTGCTCGGAGGCCGCAGTGTCCTGTGCGAAGGCGGTAGGTGGTAGTCTGGTGTCTTCTCTCCAGTGTCCTGATGGGATCTTGGTGTGCCTGGTAGCCTCCGTTCAGGGTGACCCAGCCTCTTCGGAATCTTCCCCGGAGGAGAGTTTTTGCTTCCTCATACGTGGCAGGAATGGTTGGCTGTGTGAGCTGGCTTCCTTCCTTAGCAAGGTGGTCTGCACGCTCGTTGCCTGGGAGGTCTACATGTGCAGGCACCCGCTGGAGGGTCGTTGGGGCTGTTTGGGTAAGGGTTGTGAGGGAGTCCTTGAGGGACTGGATCAGTGGACCAGGATCAGGGGAGTCAAGGGCCTGGAGTGTGGACATGGAGTCAGTGAAGATGGAGATGCTGCTAAGGGGCTTTCCACAGGAGGAGAGGAATTCTGCTGTTGTTTTGATGGCCAGGACTTCAGCTCTGAAATTGGAACAGAGCTTTCCTCCAGGGAGTGCGATGCTGCTGTGCTCTCCATCGGGAAATCTGACGTAGACACCACTGCCTCCGTTGTGTGTGGCTTCCTCCGCTGATCTGTCCGTGTATACATGGTCCAGGAGCTGGCTGGGTAGGACTTCTCTATAATGGCCAGAGTCAGGATCTTGAGAGTAGCTGGTTGCTGGTCTTTGGTGGTGATGCCAGGAACTCTGAGGCTGATGGTGGCCTCTATCTCTTGGTCAAGCCTCCAGTCTGGCAAGGCAAGGTCAGTGCAAGACCCCCCTTTTGCCGCCAGAACATCGCTGTGCTGTGCTCTGAGTGCTTTATACTGGTGGTTGAGGCTGTGACGTTTGAGACGGTTCTTGGTGGGCTGCTCCAGTCAGTGGTGTAGGTGATGTGAGGGCAGTCTTCTGAGCTTCTCTCCCTGCATCAGGACTTTCAGGTCGCGTCTTCTCTCCAGGGGCTCAACGTTAGCAGTTTTCTCCATGTCATGGATCGACGTGGACCTCATGGTTCCAA
>NC_134898.1:13202518-13242518 GCF_041734735.1 Babylonia areolata | reverse complement strand
TGGCTCAGTATGAACGTTGGAGACGTATGTAATGCTGAGAACTCTGAACTCTCGTTGAATTTGCATGGGCATTTGACTTCATGTGTGTGTGTGTGTGTGTGTGTGTGCGTGCGTGCGTTTCTGTTACTGTTGTTGTTGTTGCTCTTATCCCCTGATTGGCCATGGGTATTTGACTCGAGTCACAGTAAACATGCGAACCAAGTATGATGTTCCTCTTAACCCGTGCTTAATTTCTGCTGTGGAAATTGACTTGATTAATTCCCGTAAACATGCGAGCCGTTTCATGTTTATGTTTGTTATTTTTATTGCAGTGCATATGACAACGTTTGTTCTCAATGCCTCCGTGTTCTGTTTTGTAAACGTCATGTGGAACAAATCGACCCAGCTGTGTACGTTAAGGAGAATGATTATTAAAAGTTCGGATATATCGCTTCTGTTTATTAAACATAATATTGCTCTTTGCCAGCCGCAGCTATTGGTGTGTGTGTGTGTGTGTGTGTGTGTGTGTGTGTGTGTGTGTGTGCGTGCACGCGCGCTCCTGAGCAAGCATTTATATTGTATGTTTTAAGTGCATATGTTCATGTGTGTGTGTGTGTGTGTACACAATATAAAGTGGAGTGATAGCCTAGAGGTAACGCGTCCTCCTACGAAGCGAGATACTCTGAGCGCGCTGGTTCGAATCACGGCTCAGCCGCCGATATCTTCTCCCCCTCCACTAGACCTTGAGTGGTGGTCTGGACGCTAGTCATTCGGATGAGACGATAAACCGAGGTTCCGTGTGCAGCATGCACTTAGCACACGTAAAAGAACCCGCGGCAACAAAAGGGTTGCTCCTGGCAAAATTCTGTAGAAAAATCCACTTCGATAGGAAAAAGAAATAAAACTGCACGCAGGGGGAAAAAAAAGAAAAAAAGAGTGGCGCTGTAGTATAGCGACGCGCTCTCCCAGGGGGGAGCAGCCCGAATTTCACACAGAGAAATCTGTTGTGATTAAAAGAAATACAAATACAAATACAAAATATGTATTATATATATATATATATATATATATATACACACACATAGAGAGATGTGAGAGAGAGAGAGAGAGAGAGATGAATAGACTGCCATTTGTCTGTTTCAGATCCAACCTAGAACTGGCAGAAAAGTATCACAAGGCAGAACGTAAGCATAACCTTTGGACTGTTCTCTCATTTGTAGGTGGTATGGATGGGTGTGTTCCTCTGTAGCATTCCCACCCATCATCATAGTCAGATTCAGCAATATCATCCTCACCATCAATAAAAGAATTCTGTGTATCATTCTCACCCATCGTCATAAAAATGTTATTAAACAAAATTCACCCGTATTACACTTGCCCGTCATTATGAAATCGTCATTAGTATCATTCTTACCCATCATTGTGCTATCATATGTATCATCTCATCACCCATCATTATGTAAACATTTTCAGTATCATCCTTTCCCATCATTATAAAAGAATCATTTACATCATTCTCACTCATATCATACAAGTATCACTAGTATCATCCTCACCCATCATTATAAAACTATCATCTGTGTTATTATCACCCATCATCATAGATTTTAAAAAATCATCAGCATCACCCTCTGTCATCGTTTTAACAGAATCATGTGTATCATTCTTACCTGTCGTTATATACGTATCATGTCTCACCTTCACCTATCACCAGAAATATATCAGCAGGATCACCCTAAGCCATCATTATAAAAGAATGTTCGGTATCTTTCTCACCCATCATTATAAACGGATCTCCAGTTACTCCCTAACCCTTCATTATGGAAAATACCATCTGTGTCACTCTCCAACAATATGAATGCATCACCTGTATCGACCTCTCTCTCCAAATAGAATAATCTGTATCACCCTCACCTATTATTTGTATCAGTCTCAACCATCACTATATTTTTCCCCATGGTCGTTCAAGCCACTGCCTCACGGTGATTACGATTTCGATTTCTTCTTCGCTTCTCTTCGTGCCCAGGTGTTTTGTGCTTGCGGCTTCATGGAAATGATGGTTGCATTGTGAAACTCTATGATTTCATTCATTATACGACCTTCAAAACGGGGGTCTCTACTCCGTATTTAGAATCAGAAACGACACTATTGAGCACATCCCAAGTGAGTCAGCAGTACATCATCCATGGCGACTGACTTCGGTGGCTGTGACTGTGACTTGACAGGGCGTGGTTGTGTTGAAGGAGAGGTCAGGATGAGTTACTTCCACGAACAGACGTTGAAGACAAGGCAAAAAAGACGCGTCAATATTGTAAGCCCAGCTCAACCATTTAATGTTTCCTGCTGGGAAAATAACACCAGACGTGTGGTTTTGTGCACAAGATTGACCGTACTAATGGAGAATATCGTTTGTTGGTAGGCTACGTATGAGTTCTGTGGAGAATACGCGCACCCAAGTATACGTTGCGGCTTCGTGTCATGTCTTCAGAACTCTCTAGTGTCAGTCTCTGCCTGTGTGCCTGTCTTGCTGTCTGGTTCTCTTTTCAAAGTTTTCCATTTTCTAACTTCTCTCTTTCACAGTCTTTTCCTTTCTGCGTCTATCTATCTGTCTCTCGTCTCTTCGTCGTCTGCCTTATCTTCTTGCCATGAATAATCTGCATGAATTTGTGGTTTCGACCGTCCCCCTTCCATTCACCAAACAAACAAGATCTCGAACATATAAGTTATAACACACACTCACGCACGTTTTCTTTAAACAAATCTTTGCGTGCTCACTGACGCATGAACACACGTACTCTGCTACGCATAGACACACACACACGCTTATGTCGGGAAATGGCATCAAGTCCCCCCAAAGTGCTATTTTTTAACATTCTGCACGTGCGAAACACCAGAGCATGACAGACTGACGTCGTTTTCGTTGTGTGTGGCTTCTGTCACAAAGTCAGATCATGCCATTTTTTAGAATCACGAAACAGATTTCGCATTTACGTGGAGCAGGTTGAGACGAAGAGCAGGTGTGCTTCGGAAAGACCAAGAAAATTTAACGTTTGTCCTACGTCAGCCTTGAGCAATAAGTTTATTTTGGTAATTCTCGAAAAGTGAACTCGCGTGTAGTCTATAACGTGCAGCGAGATTTGACACTGAACTGGGAAATACCTAGTGCGTCGTTTGCATACCACATTTGTGATATGTTCCGGGAGTTATGTGTGGTATTGGAGAAGTGCTGTGTTCATGAATCCATTGACACTAATATCTCACAGACGGTCAACTTCCTTTGCGCTTCCAACAAGTAACAGTCAGAACAGTCTTTGCAGCGTCAGGGCAGATCATTTTCGGTTTGGTTTCGGAGTGGACGACCGACTTCACACGTGGTAATTTTCACCATGTCTGGAGGATCCAACTGCGCTGTTGTTGACTGTCCTGCACAGAAAGCTAAAGACAGAGGTCCCACCTTTTATGTTTACTCGAGAAAGGGATCAACAATGAACGGAGGAACGCTCTGATTTGAAAATAATAAATCGTGTCGACCACGGCTTTAATTTTCGAAACATTTACCTCACCTCGGCAAGCTGATCCACATGTCTGTGTTGTCATCCTATGGACTGCAAGTCGACTCTCACGACTGTCTGTCTAAAGTCTCGTCCAGCACTTCAACACATACAGTTTTACATGAGTCATAAGACGACTGTCTTGGGAATGTGTTTCTGTGATGCAGCGGAGTGCAGAAAGATGCACAGGTTTGCTTGTTCATTGGTCTGTTACGTCTTGAAGAGGTAAGATATGGTAGACAAGTCATAATGGCGACGCCTTTCGTTTAGCGTGTAATTCCGCTTGATTCCGCCCTGTCAGACTGCTGAAAGCGTGTCTGGCAGAAGAAAGGTAACCCACATCCACTCTGAAATACATTATTTGGTTCTTCAAAAATCGCAAATGCCAGTCCACCCAGAAGCCCCCCTCCCCCCCCCCCCCCCCCCCCCTTGAATGAAGGTATGTTCAGATAATCCCGAGAAGACATGAGAATGATAGCCTTAGAACGAAAAAAATCGCTTTGGTTTTAGTGTTTTTCCTCGTGTCTGTATGGTGTTGGGCCAGTTAGGAATTATCCTTGTGTGTGATGGTTGTGAGAAGCATTGTTGATATTGTGTTTTGTCAGACATAAGAATCGGCAACACGGAAAGGCCCGGTGCAAATCACCGAGCTGAATAGGATACTTTTCAGCTCGATGGTCCAAATGTAAGCTTCAGATAATCACTAAACACAGGAATATTAAATACAACTCACACATACACACTCTCTCAGTTAATCGTTAGGAATGGAATGTGCCACTTTGCCAAACAGTAGATGCTTGTATTCAGAGTCCTGTTCGTTACTGACACGAAGAGGCACGGGAAGGAAAAGACGGCTGCAAGGGAAACGCCCTCATTTGCGGCACGTATTCAGTTAGTACAAATGGGGGAAATAATGTCATAAACGCAAGACGTATGCTTTCGCGCGCGCGCGCACACACACACACACACACACACACATGCACGCGCGCGCTGGATATTTTCTTTCTGATAGTAAACAGTAACAGTAACTAATCAAACCTCAGCATGCACGTTAATTAAGTATGGAGTACCACAGGGATCCATCTTACTCTAAGGGCCAATTCTCTACGTATGTCAACAACTTGTCTTGTTTCAGGAAATGTAAATGTTAAATATATGTAGATGACACCTCTTTCCATTTAAGCAATTCAGATTCATGTAAACTTACAGATGAACTTCAAGATAAAATTTATAGATTTAACGATTGGGCACAGTTGAACCACATGTCTTTAGATGCAGAAAAAAAACAACAACAAAAAACAACATGGTGCATGTATGCATCCGTATGACAGAAAAGACAAAGGATGAAACATGAATTCAAACCAGTATTTGTAGAATAAAACAGAATTGAACAGGTTGATTCACATACACTTCTGGGTGTCTTTATTGACAAAGATCCCTCTTGAACCGTATGACCTGCTTAAGAAAATGTCTCTCCAATGAAATACTTGAGTTAGCAAAAGTAAAGAAAAGAATATCGACGTCCATTCATAAGCTTTTTTTCTGTGCACATGTTCTACCAATCATAGATCATGCGCCAACTTTATGGGATAAATGTAGCAATAGGAATTTTTAATATATTCACCGAATATATAAAAGAGCATTAAAGTTAGTGTCGTTGAAGTCGAGCTCCCTGATCCCAGTGGATTAGAAACAATCTTACATATCATCATTCTACAGCAGACTGGCCTTTATCAAGGCTGCTTGCATGTACAATATTATAAGTTGAAATGCTTCCCAAAATATTTCAGATGATTTTGAAACTAACGACCACAGACACAGCCATATGTTATTTATACCTTGACCGAGAAATAACATTTACAAATCCAGATTCTTATACTCTGGTGGAATAATCTTCAACTCACTTTTTTTTTAAAGTGTTAAGAATAAGGTCGTGTTTTAGGGGAAAAAAATCACAGACCATCTCAGTTCATTGAAAGGAGAGCAGTAATACCTATCTACCACTTTATTTCGTGTACGCTCTTATTGGCAATGTATTTGTATTGTATGAGGGTGGGTGGGTGCAAAATGGAGGATGGGGTAGAGGTATGGTGTTTGAGCATATGAGGTTTTTTTGTTTGTTTGTGTGTGTGTGTGTGTGTGTGTGAAACATAAATGCAGTTATGTATTCGTTATCACACGAATCTTTTGTGTATGTATATGTATGTATTTCGATTTTTTCTTGTCTAGTCTGTCTGTCTGTCTATTGTGGGTGTGTGTGTGTGTTTGAGAGAGAGAGAGAGCGAGAGAATGTGTGTCTGTTCTCTGTTGTTTTTTCCCCCAAATGTCGTTTATTGATACCATGCTTGTGCCTATCTATGCGCGCGCGCGCGTGTGTGTGTGTGTGTGTGTTATTATTACCATGCTTATGCCTTTATGTAGTATTGTGTTCGCATGCTATGACTTTAAGTAGCATTTTGTAGTGCAAGCAGTGACATATATAATGTATTGCGTAGTGTAGACCCTGTTTCAGGGCGGGGACTGGATGAAAAAAAGCGCGCAAGTGCTTATCGATTATCCTTGATAATAAAGAATCTTGTCTTGTCTTGTCTTGTCTTGTCTCTCTCTCTCTCTCTGATGGCTTGTTAAAAAGCAGTTGTGCATTCAGTGATCATCGTGAAATAAAATTTTGACATATGCACGCACGCACGCACACGCGCGCGCACACACACACGCGCGCGCGCGCACACACACACAATTTGAGAGAGAGAGAATGATTGCATTTAGGAAATTACATAAGCATTATGACCGGACTGCTTTTAGGACATCCCTGTCTTTTTTCCTTCCAATTTAATTCTCCTTGCTCAGAAATATTTTATTCATCACAACTAGTCCGGATTAAAAGGGACTATCCCTTCTATGCACTCTTCAATCGAAATGGACTTTTTTTTTTTTTTTTTTTTTTTTTTTTTTTTTGTAATGGCAGTATTGATAGTTTTTCAGACAGAGAGAGAGATGTTTTTTGGGTTTTTTCCTACAGAGAGTAATCTGCCCTTGCGCCCACTGGCTGCACTGTGTTGGTCTCTGCCTTTTTGTGTGTGTTTTCTTTGGTTTCACTGCTCTGTTCTGGACATTTTTATATCAACGTGTGCGTTTTGCTTCCAGGACTCCGAAGGTCAGAACAATTTTGTTTATTTTCATTTTATTTAAGAATAATTTGACATTTAATGTTCGTATTATTTTTGTATCTATTTCCAAACGGATACAAATGAATCCTGCTCACATGACCCTCGTTATCGTGTCAGCGACCATCGCCCCTGCTCACGATACTCTCTGCCTTTGGTACGT
Source organism: Babylonia areolata (assembly GCF_041734735.1). Taxonomy (NCBI): domain Eukaryota; kingdom Metazoa; phylum Mollusca; class Gastropoda; order Neogastropoda; family Buccinidae; genus Babylonia; species Babylonia areolata. Next base: position 13,235,661 of record NC_134898.1, on the reverse strand, counting down.
TTTGCACGTGCCCAGCCCTCTCACACCGTCCGACCTCTGCTCTCGCACTGCCACTGTCACCATGGCGAACATCAATGACATCAGAGCATTTCAAAGTATGTCATGGCATAAACAACACCGCAGACTACACGACGACACGACACAACGCATCATCAGCCTGGGCATCGGCAGACCGAAGACGAAGAGAGGAACCAGAGCGGGCAGACTTCGCCGTTTGTGGGGCTCTGTGCCCTGCACTGATCGTCCTGTTTCCGATGTCAGCCTTGCCGTTGCTGCGACTGTCACTGACAACGTTACATCTGCTGACCTGTCTGGCGTGTCCAGCATCTCCTCTGACGTTGCTCCCGCTGTATATCACGTCAGCACAACTGAAAGTACTGCAAAAAATTTATCAGTCAGACATATCAGTCCTGCTGCTGTCAATTGCGGCGCATCAGTTCCGTCCAGAAATACCTGTCCACTGACGCAACATCTAAACTTGTTTCTCTCATTCTCTCTCGCCTTGACTACTGTAACTCTGTATTGTCTGGTTTGCCTATTTCATCCATTCAATCCCTTCAGCGCATACAAAACTCTGCTGCCCGACTCGTCCTCAGAAAGAAAAGATCTGAGCACATCACTCCTCTTTTGCAACATCTCCACTGGCTACCTGTCTCACACAGAATAAAGTACAAGATCAGCACTCTATGTTATAAATGTATTCACAAAATTAATCTGCCCCTTCCTATCTCTGTGACTGCCTTCACCTCTACACTCCACCTCGCTCTCTGCGATCGGCTTCGGATCCACTCTGTTTACGCATAGCCAGATTCAAACACTCGACTGTTGGCCGCCATTCTTTCTCTGTCTCTGGACCTTGCAATTGGAATGAACTTCCTCTTTCTCTTCGTCAGCTCTCCGCACTCGGCTCTTTCAAGTTTGGTCTTAAAACCCACCTCTTCCCAAAATAGCCTCCCTTCCCTGCCTCTTCCTTGTCTTCGGTTCTTCCAGTTTCAGGGTCATGCATGCGTGTGAATGACTGGTGCGAAAGAGCTTTGATTTGTCTCTGCACAAGATTCAGCGCTATATAGATATAATAATAAAAATAGAGGAGGTTGTGGGTGGGTCTGAGTATGTTATTTTCAACAGCTTCAGTTTCTCATTTTTTTTCTTTTTTGTCTTGTTTTAACTTGATCAGTTGGTCATGTTGCTGTAAATTGATATCATTTAAGTGTAAGAAACACAGGGCAGCCACTATTCTTTTTTGCTCTGTGTGTGTGTGTGTGTGTGTGCGTGTGTGTGTGTGTGTGTGTGTGAGTGCGCGAGCGCGCATGTGTGTGTTGTCCCTTTTTGATAGTAATTAGAAATGTTTCCTTTTCAGTTTTTATTAGGCCGCGTTTAGTGATAGTTGCATACCCAATGGATGTTCCGCCTACTATTTACAGGTTAGGAACGAAACACACATTGAAATACCAGGAAGACAGTTATCATTGACATGTTTGGACATGGCCGCTCTTGTTTTCTGTAGGAAATTCGGTGTTGCAACCGAACTGCATAAAGACTATGGCAGGGGCTAAGCGGAGGATAATGGGAGTTGGGATGATAACAGAAGACTGAAAGAACCAGTCCGTATCTTTCGTATGTGAGCACAGAAATGTCACTTCAGACGTTGTGCTTGAACTCGCATTTTGCTGACATCCTTAGGTTTCGGGGTTTTTCTTTTTCTTTTTTTTTTTAAACATGGCATGAGATTTGCCCTCAGATGAACTAAGCCCTGAACGATGGAGTTCGTTATTGGTGAACTGGAATTTGAATGTGCAACACTTGTTCCAATAAAGCTATTGCCGACCTTCGAACTTTTTAAGTGCACGCCACGCAAACTTCAGAAATGGACCTGTTATGTAGACTTTGTCTGTCGTCAATTCTGAAGCTACGATGTCAAATTTGAAGAGAGAGAGAGTGCTTGTGTGACGTACGCCTAAAATAAACGTCTGTTTTTCCAGTCAAAATCACCGATTTGCAAGAGGAAGCCCATGAAGCGACGCTGCAGCTGGAGCGGGAAAAGCATAGATGTTCAAAATTAGAGGTATTTCGCTCATTTTGTAAATTTATTGTATTTCATTGCATTTCGTTTGTCAAAATTTATCGTAAGAATTAAATTTTGTTCCGTTTGTTTGAATGAGAGCTTTTACTTTTCTTTCAGTAGGAATGGCATGCAAGTCCTAAAGGCTGTGCCTCTCTCGCCAAGATCCTTTTTTTGTGTGTGTACCGTATGTCTATAAGTGTGCGTTTGCGTGTGTGTGTGTGTGTGTGCGGACGCGCGCGCCTGCGTGTGTGTGTGTGTCTGTGTTCGTGTCTGTGTATATGTCTGTATGTAATCCGCATTCGTTTGTAATCCGCCTCCAGTGGGCCTTATTTTCTTTCCCACTTCCACGTAATACTGAGGATATGACTCACACAGTCGGAACTGGCTTTTAAAAATAATTTGCTCAACGAACCATTCTTTGTTTATGTGCGGCTGTCATCGCTTCCTTCTGTAAACAGCCTTGGTGAACATGCCTGTTATATTTTCTTAGACCTGCACTGGTTGCCTTGAAAACTTGTCTAAGATTTTCTATCATTGCACAACAAAACTATCAGTGTCCCTAACAAGTCTGATGTTTTTTCAATCGGTTGTTCATGTCACAAATGGTAACAAGGAAGAAGGGAAGAATTTCCTGTGTCCATGCCAGGTATCGAACAAGCAAGTTTGGGTTTGGGTAAGTTCAGAACCCCCAAGGGTGTATTTTTTCGAAATTGTCTCCCAAACACTTCACACGAGCATATGTGCACAGCACACTCACACACACACACACACACACACACACACACACACACACACACACATTCGTGCGCGCTCGCGAATAAACGTCTGCCGATGCAGCGTGCTGAATCATTGTAGGTTTGCTGCCAACTGGAACGGAAAGCTATCCCAACTGGGAGAGAAACTTGTCAGGGTACGCATGAGAAAACAAAAATCACCACAACCATCATACCCAACTGCACCCCCCCTCACCCCCCATAGTAGATTTTTTTTTTCTCTGGTGCGGGTCAGTTTATGTGTCAGAATAGTTTTTATGTAGCAGTTGACAACATCGATTGGTTTATGATAAATGAATAAGATAGGTTGTTGGCATGGTTTTATATATCTTTTGTCAATCAATGTGATGGCTTTTGGGGACGGTGGTGTTTTTATCTTATTTTCTTATGGGGTTGTGTGTGTGTGTGTGTGGGTGTGTGTGTGTGTGTGTATGTATGTATGTCTGTGTGTGTTCTTTCGTTCGTTAGTTTAAAGTATTTTCACGGACAGTGATTTTTGTCGTATTGTGTGTGTGTGTTTGTGTGTATGTAGTGTGTGTGTGTATGTGTGTGTGTGTGGTTTGATCGCCGTGATAAATCTAGTCCCGGTCGGCCGGTATGATGAAATACAAAAAGCAGGCTCACGTGAGACAAATGGTTTTGTCAAATGTCTCCCAGGAGGCAGTCAGCAGCAGCACTCTGGCCAGACAACTGGATTTGCGGGAGATCTGGCGACTGGTGCAGAAAGACGTGGAGTCGGAGTTCTTAACCACCCAGGTAGGGGAGAGGGAGGGAAGAGTGAGTGAGTATCGTGAACCTGGGGTTTCAGCCAAGTTGCGTGCGTGCGCGCGCGCGTGTGTGTATGTATGTGTGTGTGTGTTTGCGTGTGTATGTGTGTGTGTGTGTGTGTGACAAAGACGGGATATTTATGGTTTTGTGTTCTTTGGCTACAGGCCCATACATAAACCACGCACATTACAATAGGGAGGCATTGAAAGAGAGGGACCGGGAAGGGGGCAGCAAGATTATGCAAAATAACAATATTATCATGCGTTCTTTTGTGTATCCTTACGAGCGCGCGCGCGCGTGTGTGTGTGTGTTTAATTGACTGTGCTGGTGTTTTCATCCAGATTTGGGTAATAATCCCAAGAAAATTAGCACAAACCGCATATGTATGGACATGTTATTATCAAGAGAGTCTGGAGAATAACATTAACATGATTGATTTACCGGTCAGTTTTTTCTCCACGCTTTTACCAGTGTAGCATAGCGCACTAGTATTGCTCTCGCCAAACATGTATACCCACGGTGGTATTTCTTTTTTTCCTCACCCTGTTGAAGCGGTTATGACATAAGCCAAAAAATACATCCCTTCCTTGTCTATGCCGAAAACATGTCTGATGCAAGATGACCACCTGATGTACACTTATCTATTCAACAGTTACTTGAATGGCGTGTGCAATAATGTTTAGGACATCGACGTCCATTTGTGAGATATGAGCATCTGATCATTATCGTGCCTCGTGAGTCCAAGGTGTAGATAAATCACCATCATCACAGTCGTCGTCGTCATCACCATCAGCATCATCATCATCACGGCTTTGATAGTTTCTGGATGGGCCATGTTCTGTGATTCATGTTTGCAAGCTTTTTACATAAAATGACTGCTGATGTTCATGAATGTACTCTTAAAAGGAATGGTGAACATCAGCGTTTACAACAGTGATTGGATATAACATAATTACCATGTGAAAACCATGATAACGAAGACGCACACAAGCAATAAAAGGAAAAGGAACGGAAGGGGTGGAGGCAAGTTTGGGATAATTATGCACTGGAATCATCCAGGTTCATTTATAATTATGCGTTGATCTCATGTCAGATTAGAGTTGTAAAAAGACAAAACAACCCTGAATACATTGCGTTAAAAAAGTACAATCAGTACTAGGCATTTTTTGCTGTTGTTAATGCCATTCGAAATGGTTTATCGGGAGTTGAGCTACAATGCTCTTTAATAAAAGCATCAACGTTCATTTTTTTCTCCTTTTTTTAATGTCAAGTGAACGGAAAGTGTGGAAAGCCGATTAAAATGATCTGGTCACATCTTAGGAACGACATCACACGGTCGGCAGTGCGCAACAACAAATCTGTATATTATTACAGATCTTATGCATGTCGCACGATGGAAAGCTATCTGCTGTTCTTTAACGTCCAAATGGCTTTTACGCGGGCTAAGTTCAAGTATCATTTTGAAAATAATCAAGCTGCTATTGTTTGCTGTTGCAGATAAAGACGTGAATATTGGTGATTGCGGGTAAAAGAGAATTGTCGACAGTTAAAAACCACAGTAGTAAATCATATTCTGGCTACTGCCTGCCCTCAATTTATGTTTTATTCAACATTCATTTCAGTAGCAGACGAACAAAAAATCGATCAGATTAAAATATTGGTCTCTGCGCGTTATGTATGCGTGCGCGTGCGCTCCCGCGCCTTATGTATGTGTTTGTGTGTGTGTGTGTGTGCGTGTGCATGCGTGCGTGCGTGCATGTGTTTGTGACTGCTCATATTGAGAAAATGACAACATGGCTTTGTCAATGGACGCTTAATACGTGTGCGGCGATGAAAACGTGCATGTGTGCGTGCTTTTGCCTCACGCATATGTAACTGCAAACGGATGCATGACCTAACGGTTTTTGTCATCTCACTCGCTACCCTATTTGTCTGTTCTATTCTCTTCTCTTCAACAACCAGGATGGCTCAGAGCTTTCATCGTCCTCGGAGGAGATTAAGGAGAGAATCCTCCAAGAGATCAAAGCCCGCGACAGCAGCAGGCTGAGCCGCATGGGCATGGGGGAGGGTAGCATGGTAAGCATGTGTATGGTGCGGGCTCAAGTCAGCCTTTTTGGGATCGTGCTGGTTGGTTTTGTGAATGATTAGAGAAATTTCATTGGTTCGTTAATGTAACTGGAAATGTCTGGGAAGACGGTGGGTGAGAGTGGCAAGTCTGGCAGGTCTGTCGTGTTAGTGTCCCTGTCTGTCTTTCTGTTTATCTGCCTGTCTGCGTGCCTGCCTGTCTGGCTGTTTATCTCTGTTTCTAATTGATTCTTTAAAGCCACACAGGTCAGCTCATAAGTCATTTTCTTATCAGGTTAGACATAGATTGCGCTGTCACTCACTCACACTCCTCTGTCTGTCTGTCTGCCTCTCTCTTTCACACACACACACACACACACACACACATGAATTACGCAGGTCTAAATTTGCCGGTGTGCCTCTTTTAAGCGCCATGTTAGCCAAAAGGAAATCCAATTAATAAAGCTGAAAGGCACTGGTAACTTTATTTTCTGTGTGTTGATGGGTGGGGGGACGCGTTTGTGTGTGTGCGTGTGTGTGTGTGTATGTGCACGCGCTCGAGTGTGTGTGGGCGTGTGTGTGTGCGCCCGTATCTGCTACTGTTGTTTGCTGTTTTGTCATTGTGTTATTGCCGCTATATTATTGGGGTTTTTTTTCAGCAGTATGGAATCGTCACTCGATTTGTAACAGTAAAAGTCAACGTTAACTAAATGTGTACATCCATGACATCAGTAAATTGATCATTCAACCAGTCAGTCATTTAGATCATCCATCCAGGGTACAGTGCTGGTTTTGTTCAGCCGTACCAATGGCCGACTGTCTGTCTCTGCCTGTCTGTCTGTCTGTCTGTCTCTCTTTGTATGTCTGTCTTTCGGTTTCTCTCTCACTATCTTTTAATCTGTCTTTGTCTCTTCTAGTTTTACTGTCATAATGTGGAAATAATCACTGCCTGTGCTTTTTGTGTGTGTTTTTTTTTCCAGTTTATACTCTCATTTCTCCTGTTTTATGTGCACATTTACTTACTTCCCATTTCAGAAACACATACTGTTCTGTTCACACACACACCTATATATTTTACTTCCCATTTCAAAACCTTATCTTGTTTTGTTCACACACACACACACACACACACACACGCCTGTATAAGGTAGCTTTGGCCTTAATGAATAGATTCTGATTCTGATTCTCTCTCTCTCTCTCTCTCTCTCTGTGTTCACATTTGCGGAAGACTGGCGCCCCGATGAGTGTACCGCTGCAGAGAAAGTTTGGCGGTTACAACTGTGGATACAAATGCCCCTCGCCCAGCACTCCCCTCGTTGGTGAGTAACTCTGTGGACAGTCCGGTGGCTTGTCCCAAGTTGTTTTTTTTTTATCCCTTGTGTAAAAGGTTCTTTTCTTTTCAAATGGAATATTTTACGGCTGTTGTTTTTTTATTTACCGTAATTGGACAGTATGATACATCATTTTGGAAACATTTCTAATTAAAGCAAATAATTGCACTAATGATAGTACAAAAAACAACAAAAGAAAACAACAACGACGACAAAAAAAAGAAAAAAAAAAGAAGAAGAAAAACCCTGTAAACACCGACAAGCAATCAAAAAAGAAAAAAACATACACTTGCTCATTTGTTAAGTTGCTGACAGACAATTTCAGTGAAGCTCTTGAAAATGAAATATACATAAATATTATTCTACAATATATATTTTGATTAAGTAAATTAAGGGAAAGCTGGTACTTAACAAATGTTCTTACATTGAGAACGATTGTTTCAAGGGTTGGCTTGCCCCGGGTTCTAATATATCTCCTATCCTCCTCCATTTATACAAAAGAGGTTGTTTCGCGTTTGGAAAGTCTGCCTGTGATGAAACGCAGTGCACGACAGCCTTTCTTAAACTGGTCAATCCGAAAGTTGGCATTTTGACCCTTTGTCACCTCGTGTAGATTGTTGGCAGATGGGGAGTAGACCCGTAGCAGACAGTATGTTTTCCAGCTGATGGAAACAAGTAACAACCGATACACAGAATGCTTTGACATCGTTCTGGTACAAGTGTACCTTTCCCAGTTCTATAGCCTTTGTCGAAAAGCCACCACACTGAAGAGCAATTAAAGGAATTTATTACTTACTTTTTACTGCAGACACTCCTCTCAATGTACTCTTCAACATCGTCGGTTTATCAGTTCACCTGAACAAAGTAGTTTGCCCTTGCAGTTCTTTGGTACCGCTACCATAGAGGTGAACCTCGCCTAGCCCATTCATGTCAAGTCAGTATCTAGGAAGAAGATAGACACAGTATTGGTCAAGGTCTGATGTTCATGGCATTACCATGGATAGAGAAACCAGCAGTAGGTAGGTCCCTTAAAAGGAGTTTATCACAGCATAATACCATGGAACAAAAGAGAACGGATCTTCTTTTTTTAACACATTCTTGTTTGTGTGGTCTGCCCTGTTCTCAGCTTTTGTTCAGTTGCTCGATGGTTGAGCAAAATACATAACCGTTGCAGCACAAATAGATCCCGACCCCGTGTTCTTTTTTATCTCTTCAACCTACATTTTATCGCTTGATGGTGTGCACCTCTGAGACGTGTTACAAACTAGCGCTGTAGTGTGATTCTTTTAATAGTACGTTTATGTTCGTGTTTTGAAGTAGCTGGGGGGCACGGGGTACGTTTCGGCCGTTTTAATCATGCGGAAAAGTGTATTTTGAAATTACTTGCATAGCATCTCCATAGACTTGCCGGTCATTAGAAAAGCCATTGTCCTATTCTCGTATGTAGGTCAGCGAATGAAATTAATAAACATTCATACAAGAAACAGCAGCAGGGGACTTGTCAGTTTTCTGTTGAGTGCGGGGACAGCGATGTTTTATCATATTCATTGTATCTTCTAAGCTTTGGGATGCATGGCTGTCTCTTCAGTTAGACATGTGCGATTGTTCCTTTGAGTTGTGTGGACTTTCGTTGGAGTGAAACGTGGGTTGTGACATAACAAGAATTCAAACACCCAAGTAACGGTTTATTTGGGATACTTTTTATTTATACCAACATTAATATATAAGTGCGTGTCATTACTGAGATGCAGTTTGTCCCGTTTGTTACATAATGATAATAAGAAAATAACATAATAAAGTAGTTTATTTTAGATTCTTTTATACACATGTGTGTGTCTCCGGTGTGTCTCTGGTGAGAATGAGAGTGCAAAACAATAACAAAAAGTCACTGTAGCCGTAGTTGAGGAAAAACAGAGAACGTGACAGTGACGTTAGTTACTCTCACGCCGATCATCCCGACTTCCCAGTTCATAGACTTACTGGTCTCGTCTGATCCAGGCCCAGTGCTGATAGACCACATGGAGATACAGGTGTTGGGTGGTCATGTGGCTACACACCAGAGGAGACCCTGCACCCCTGCTGTGTTACTTCCTTGGTGTTCAGTCATACCTGTTTTGATTCAGCATTAGCAACACACCACCTGCTAAGGCCCCCCCCCCACACACACACACCCACCCCCACACCCCCCAAGCCCTCCTCCTACCCCTACGGATGACAATAATCGCTTTGTCGTGAAGCCAGCCTGGGTGAGTATTCCCATGATCACCACGACTCTTCGGCGACAGTCCCCGTGAATCTGCCGACACCAAACTGACAATGTCCCGTTGGAATCGAGACCACCACCACTTCCCTACATCGACTGTTCCCAATAAATTGTCGACAACATTCTTAGTGTTTTCTTCAGAGTTATTATACGAACAGTTAGACTATGTAATGTTTTATCCATGAGGACATTTCTTGATGAAGCCACACTCAGTACACACCGTCTCCTAGTCCGTGGAACAGAAGTAAACTATACTGTCAGCCACCCCGTGCCATCTCTTGGAATCAGGGGCAATGGTGCAATAGAAGACACAACAACGTAATTGTGCTTTGGTAAAGAGTGTTTTGAAATGGCAGAGGCTGGCACCTCTTTTGGAAAAGAAATGTTTTGAAACGGGCAAGATTGGCGAAGAAGGATGTTTTGAAAAAGCAAAGATCGGCAGTTTTTGTGCAGCTTTGAGTGTGGGATACCTTCTTGGTGAATCTGTACTTTCGTTATCTTGGTCGGTGAAGAAACAAACTGACGCAGCACTTTGTTGGGCTAACAAACAGATACGACACATCTTGACGTCTCAAACTAACTGTTTGTATCATACATCTTGATCACAAAGCTTCGGAACACACACACACGATAAAAGAGATTAAAAAAAAAAAAAATAAACGTATAACTTGTCTGGGCGCATCAAAAGAAACAAACGACCGCCTCTTACATCTAGATCAGTAACTCCGATAACATAAACACTTACATGCATACATACACACTCTCTCGCTTTCTGTTTTCTCTTCTCTTTGCAGTTTTTCACAACATAACAACAACAACAAAAGCAAACGGTTGTACCTTGTATGTATATCAATGAAAACGTAACACCTAGGTCATGGACACGTTATCTCGACGTATCCAATCAACGAATGATCGCGGACTACATCCACTTCAATGACAACACGGAAGAAATACAAGGCGCTGTGAAATGCGTCGTGCATCAGTGGACGTTTTGACAACATCGCATTAACGTTTTGTCGATAAAAGATCGGGATAAAGTAAAGGTAGAGATTGAAGTCTAAGCCACATGCGACAGTATCGCATGTTGTGGCTACATGCTTCTCCTCGGGGTGTCCAAAGAAATAATTATCGCATGTTGAATGTTAATATTTCCTATGAGAACCACATTTAGATGTCTAGAAGTAGAACGTCAGTGTTAGATAACTGGATACTCGGTTTTTTTGCGGCGAACAAAAAATTAGTAACTTCTCCAACCACATTTCTCTTTGGAAAGTTCGTTCACAGTAATAGGGGAAACGTGGTTTCGTACTTTTGGCAGAACAGATGAAGTTCGAGACGAGTTTCGCTTCATGCTTGAATTGTAAATACAAAATCTCGGAACGCGAAATGGTGTTCACTGAATGTGATGAGAAAGAAAAACATCAACGAAAACAACAGAGACAGCACCGAGGAAAAAAAATGTTATTGTCATTTCTCCTGTCAAACACGTTATGTGCGCGCGATGTGTGTTTTTGTGCGTGCGTGTGTGCGTGTCTGTGTATGTGTATGTGTCTGTCTATATGTCTGTGCAATTGCGTGTGCCTATGTGTGCTTGCTTGTGCCTGTGTCTGTTTGCGTGTGTTTCGGAAGTACAATTCGGCTCCTTTCGTTTTCCAGATGCGTTAGCCATCGACTTCTTCAACGGCAACTATTGCCCGCGGCCAAGGAAGTCCCGTGGAACACGGGGGTCCGACCACGAGGCGTACATGAACTACCTCCGCCTGTCATGTGAGGACGTGGACTGCATGGAGTGCCGGGCTTATCGCCTGGGTCTGGACTTCCACGGTGGGGTAGCCTCCTGTCCCTCCCTGCAGCTCAAACTGGCCCAGGACCTCGCGGTCCCCTTGGGAAGACTGCACGGCGTGGGCACCGCTCTAGACAACAACTACAACTCCCAGCCGGGCTGCGGCCATTTCCAAAGAGACTGCGACGGAGGTGTGGCTTCCACAGCCGAAGACAGCAGTGTGACAGCAACAACCAATGACAACACCTGCAGTCACAGCAGTAACGCAACGAAGACTTCCCCACCGCCACCAGGCGTGTTTTCTCGTGAGGCGGGATCCGCAGTGCACCGGCGTTTAGACTTTCGGAAGGGCGCCATAAGCGGTAACACAACCACAGACAGCCTCACCTCCTGCGCCTCCACCAGCATGGACAGTACTAACTCCAACTCCAATTCAGACTACCACCATCACCAACACCCCCTCTCAAGGTCTGCTGCACCGCCCACAAGAGAACAAACCGACAATCGTATCTCCTCCTCCTCCCCCTCCTCACAACAGCAGTGTTCCCCCGCCGGTTTTCGTCGGCTGAGCTTTCTGGCGGCGGTGGACAAGTCCAAGAAGACAGATGCGGATTGGAACCGGCGACCCAGCTACCGAGCGGCCGTAGAGCCTGGGTATCTTCCTGGGGGCGACCCAAGTGACAATGATCAGCTTCCGAGCTGCCATGTTGACGGGAGAGGGGAGAACAAAATGGTGACGTTTCAGCTTGGAGGAGGAGAGAACGGTGCTGGTGGTGGTGGTGGTGGTGGTGGTCATGCTTTGTCGTTGTCGTCGTCCAGCTTCTCGTCGTCAACGGATTCGGATGGTCCATTTTGGGGACACTGTGCTGCTTCTGGGGCTTTAAGGTAAGAAGGGAAAGCAGAAGGAATAGGCGCAGATTTTCAGTCTCTGTGTGTGTGTGTGATGTACATGGTAAAGCGCATGCTGTAATGACGATGTAAATTTCATTTTCTTTGTAGCTTATGAAGTCGAGTATTTTGACATAAATGTATGCGCATAGCTACGGGCATAGATACGTGGGTGTGTGTGTATGTGTGTGTGTAGAAACAGACAGGGGGTATGCCTTGCCTGTTGTGGAAGTGGGTGTTTGTGCTTTAGTGCCAGCGCGCTCGCGTGTGTCGTGTGTGTGTGTGTTTCTTTTTGCTTCGATGATGTTTGTCTTTCAGTGTGAGTTTGCCCATTTCCTGTGCGTGTTTCCTCCATTGTTTTGATGTTTGTCTTTTTTTCATTCTCTCTGTGTGTGTGTGTGTGTGTGTGTGTGTGTGCGTGCGTGCGTGCGTGCGCACTTGATGTTCTTGTGTTCGTTTGTCTGTCAGCTCACCCATTGTCTGTCCGTGCATTTGAGATATAAGCACATGCCTGTCTAGGGTGTATACCCATTGCATACTGCATGAACAGAGGCCCCAACAGCCAGCCAAGAAAATTGTCCATCCTGCTGGAGGAAGAAGATGCAGATGACTCACAAAAGACTCCAGAGAAACGAAGCTCGCTGTCGTCCGTTTCGCGCAGTCCCACCCCCACGCCACACCACTTTGACTTCAACAGGTGAGTCATTGGATGTTATGCATTGGGAATAGATGGGAGGATGCAGGTTGAAAGATGCGTAGACGATATTTCTTGATTTGCATTGTATTACGTTTTCGTCATAACAGATTTTTCTCAGTGAAATTCGGGCTCCTCTCTCCGGGGAGAGTGTCTCACCACAGTGCAGCGTCGCCATTATTTGTTTTTTTCTTTTTTTCTGTCTGCAAGTATTGATTTCACTATTAAAACAGATTTTCCTAGAGAATTTTGCCAGAGACGACCCTTTTGTTGCCGTGTGTTCTTTTACATGGGCTAAGTGCATTCTGCACACTGGAACTCAGTTCGACTTTGTATTAAAAAAAACTAGACCCAGAACACCACTCAAATGTTAAGTGGAGGGGGAGTGAAAAACCCCGGTCCGTATATGGGATTTGAACCAGCGGGCACTAGCTTCCTAGTCAGGCGCATTACCACTAGGCTAGCGTACCGCGAAAATGTCATGAAACCAAATGACAGAGAGAGAGAGGGAATTTTCTTTTGTTATTTTACCTCTTCTGCTGTTTTTTCCCCTATGCATTTTGTGCGCCTTTTTTTTTCTTTTCTTTTTTTTTTTTTTATTAGGGCGTCGCCACTCGCAAGTGTTCCCGCTTCCCTCACCCCATTTCTTTCCCTGGACAAAGCCACTCACGGTTCGTTCTGTTTGTTGCTAACCAAACGTCATGCCAGCGGTTCACGGAAAGATACCAGTGTCAGTCTGTTTTGAGGTCTCCCGCAAGAGTAGATCCTGCACATCTGCCCGTTGTTCGGTGGTGCCTGCTCTGATTCAGCATTGACAGGATACCACCCTCTAAGCCAATCAGCTGATACTGCAGAAGGATACTTATATAGCGCATATCCTCGGTTCGGAGACCAAGCTCTAAGCGCTTTAAATTGTTTCATGGTAGTTCAGTGGTAACAGCAGTTTTTGAACGTAGACAGGACACATCTTGAGCAGTTTACCGACACCACAAACAGCATCCCGCCAACCACTGCGGAGACCGCAGTTTCGCGCCCTCTTCCCGATTTAGTGTTTCCTCGTGATCCCCGCCCACCCTGCCACCCCATTATATATATATATAGTGTGTGTGTGTGTGTGTGTGCTTACGCGCCCATATGCGTGTGTGAGTGACGAAAACTAATATATCTCTCTTTTCCCGCCTGACGCCACTTGAAATATTAGCACCAAACGCGTGTGCCAGTATCCGCAGTTTTACCCCACCCAGTTTTATTTTTGCAAATAAACTGCGTGCCTTCTTCACTTGCAGAATAATGCACCCCACAGACGCACTTCCTTTTCACACAGAGGCACGAGGTTTGCACCTGTACGTGCAACACGCGGTCTTTCCAGTTCTCACCACATTGCGTCGTTCATAAGCATGTCGTTCCATGCCGCGTATCAGTTACACACAGTGCGACTGCTACCAGTACCAGCATCGTCAGTAACAGTAATAATGATAATAAAACAACAATAATAACAATAACAATAATAATGACAATGATCACAATAATCATAATGATAAGACTGCAATGATTAACAGTGCGAGTGGGTTCTAGGGGAAGAACACAGATAAGAGATCGATTTGGTCAATAAAATTGCTTAATATACACAAAAAAACAATTTGAAGTCAAAAACACACGCGCACGCGAGCCTATTTAAAGAAAAGGAACAGTCATTTTATACCATGCCTGAGTTAACGAAGATTGGTAACAGGCTTTTACTACGCTGTGCCTATCGAGGGCAGTTAGCAGTTATTCAATCGCCTTAACACGAGAACTGCAGCAACAAAAGATTTTTTACTTCCTGAATGCGCAACCCTTAGCCCTCCGCCAGCTTCAAGAGGAAAACAAATTGGCCATAATGACACAATCACTTTGATTAGGCACATTCTTTCTGATGCTCACAGCTTGTGGCGGAGAGAATGAGCTCCAGCCCAGATTCCTGTGACTGCAGAGGCGTCTGATAAGGCCTTTAAGTGCACATTGATCAAGCTTGATGTTTTTGTACATTCTGTGCCCGAAAATTTACAATCCGAGTACCAACACACACACACGCGCACGCACACACGCACACGCACACACACACACACACACACACACACACACATATATATATATATATATATATATATACATGGACGCACGCATTCAGGTAGAGAGGTTGGAGAGGTAGAGGAGAGAGACAGGAAGAGAGATTGAAGGGAAGAAAGAGAGAAACAAAGTGAAAGATGCAACAGGCAGAAACAATGAAGTGGACAGAAAACCCCCACAGTGCACACAAACATCATAACAGCAGGCAGAAAAAGTACACCCGCAAAAATTGGCATCCTCTGTCCCAGGCACTAAACGGGTTTCATTTCGCCAACAGCTGCGCATACCAAGGTCTTCTTATTCGGCGTTAGTAGTTGCAACTCCATGTGCCACTCATCACTTTCTGCAGATAGGCTTTTCCGTGTAAGCCCGTTTTTATCATCCGTTTTAGCAGCCGTACTTCTTCTTCATTTTTATGGAAACTTTGGAATGTTATTGGTTTCATAACCCATGGAACAAAGGTACAATTTTGAAAATTGTTTTAATTAACTAAATAATCAATTAGTTAGAAATCAGTAAATTAGTTAATTGATAAATGTGTTTGTTTATTTGCGTGCATTGTGATCATGTGGGCATGGGCTGAAGGAAACAACCCGCAGGTGGCTGGCTACTTTCTGGCTTGCCTGCCTGCCGCCTCACTCGAAAGCCATCACCACTCATGTGTATTGTATAGCAAACACATGAGGCATATCAGGGAAACAGGGAAACATGTCCACTCCCTCCTTTAGATTTTTTTACTTTTCAATAAGGGGCTCAGTATGTGATTCAACCCATTAGGCGCAGCCAAGGTTCTAGGCACATAATAGTGGAACCGAAGGTCAAGGCAGTAGTAACATCTCTGCCATCGCATCATTCTTGTCCAGGTCTGAGGAGAAGGGGGAAAAAGGAAAGAAAAAAGATAACGAACTGGTGGCTGAATGCTCCCTGACTGGCGGACAGCGGGAGACTATCTGTCTGCCAGTCATAAAAACGGAGACTTGGGGCATGGGTTGAAGGAAACGACCTGCACGGGGCTGGTTATTTTCTGCCTTTCCAGCCTGCCTCCTCACTAGAAGGCCACCGCCACCCAACACTGTACTGTTAATTTGCCAGCACTGGTGCAGTCAGAGCAGCGTGCACGTGTTTCTTACAAGTGAACTGGGTTCACCTTGTCTGTCTCATTCAACAGTATGAACGACCACAGCTTCGAAACCATCCAAACTCAAAGTAATGCATCGGCGACACTGACCACTGGTGACGTCTTCAAGGTCTGAGGCGTTTTTAGGGCTGACCCAGTTTTCATTGATAAGGACTTACAGCGAACAGAAAGTTCGAAGGGACACAGCTGTTTGGTTGTTCAGAGGAAATAATGATTAGTGCAGAGGTTGAAGTTTAAATATCTAAGTTATGCAGATTGCTAGATCAAAATATCTATCAAATGTGACATGGACAAAATACTTCATTTGTTTCAGTTTAAAGTCCGAATCGTGCGAATATCCCACGACCACCACGACCACCACACCTATTTAATTCTTTCATAAGTTCGCTCACCTGCATTGGAATATCACAGTCCCTCTTTGTCCTTCCCCTCATTGTTTTCCACAATGACAGATATTAGCTGCTTGACCTTGAACAGTAACTCAGAACTGCGGAACAGTTTCGGAATGTACGTCATTAATCTGTAGTAATCGTTACTGAAAGGTCTTTATACTGTGGTGGACACGCATGTACGCACACAGAGTAACATGAGAGAAACACTTCAGCATTGATCCGCACTGCGTTGGTCAAAAGACAATGTCTGCACGCTGGTTAATATAAGGGGCCAAGGGGTCAACTGAGCTACTTCCTTTCTGTTCTTTTTTTCCCCCCAAATTGTTTATGTACTTTGTTTACTTTTGCGTTTGACCCATAGCTTGGTACGGGTGTCATGTAGCCTGTGATGAAATTGATCCAGTCAACTAAATGTCATGAGGCGATCTTGAGGAACCTGAAGCAAATTCGTTTATTTTTGTATAAAGGGAAGGGATCGAAATTCACATGATTATATTAAAGTAACATGCATATAATGTCTCTCACAAAAAAGCCTATCCAATTGGTAGTCTTAAATATTAAATGCATCATATGTAGTGCCCCCCCACCCCCTCCACCCAGTTTCCCTCTACCGACCCCACTCATCGATTCTCTGTCAACATATATTTTTTTCCTTATTTTATATTGTTTCGGCATCAATGGAGACAACAATAAATTAATATATACTCTCTGGAAAAACAGGAACGGAAAATAAATGCAGTGTCTGAAAAGTTTATGACCCTGGCATTTTTTACGTATTTCAACAGTCTGCTCCAGTGACTTGCGACTGGATCCTAATCTGGACTGCTGTGTGTGTTTCAGCAACGCTGAGATACACGAATCTGACCCACTGGACGCCCCTAACGAGTCATCGGATGGACAGGTAATGGATTTTTCGTGTTTATCACCCGCACCATGACACAGACCACCACTTCTTACACAGACCGTCATTTTTTGCAAGGACCACTAGTTTTGTTCACAGTCGGTGGAGTCAGGCTGTTGGTCAGTTTCTTTGAAAGGGGATTTTCTGTTTGGGTCTAAGGCAGTTTCACCCGAAAAGACTTTTCCCTTTTTTTACCCGTTTTCATGCATGGCCATTTCCTCCGAAACGTTCGGATTAAATGAGGATTTTGTTTCATTAACCAGGCACTGATCACCATACAACAATACAGTTATTTCGTCTGTTTTTTGTTTGGTCGTGTCAGTTATAGGATTTGTCGACACCACACAGTGCAATTTTTTTCTTTCTACTTTTCATCAAAAGGAGCGGTACTATTGGCAAATCTGTATAAGCGTTTGGAAAAAAAATGTCTCAAAACTTGCTTCTGCCATTTTCAGTAAATTTGCTTCTTGTTTCACTTTCAGACCATAAAAATCAAAATCGAAACACTGCTGCATTGTAACTTGACAAAATGCACATCTGTTCCACAGTTTGTAATGAAAACATTTCATTTCTTTTCTGGAAAAAACAACAACTTAATTCTGCCAAACACAAGAAAAGAAATAACAACCGTATGAAGAATCTGTTCCCGGATGAATAATTGTTGATAGCTTTCAACGCCACGCCCATCTCATAATCAAGCCTTTCAAATGAACTTTTTTCACTCGTTTGTGCTAACTAAAATGATTTTGAGATGGACTTCATAGCCATGATGATTAATGGAACAGGCTCGAAGGAGAGTTTTCATTTTCTCTCATTAAAAAAAGAAGAAGAAAAAGACTGCATCATGCGACCGTTGCATTGTATTGTGTTGCACTGTATTTTATCGTGCCATATTGTATACTTCGTGCATATTTTCCTTTATGAGTTTGTTTGCTTGAGATACAAGGCTGTAGGCGAGCATAATATGTGTGTGGTTGATAAGCCAGCAACGCACAGTGTCGTGTATTTTGTTCATCGATAGCACTGTCTGCCGTTTGACTAGACAACGGGACTTATTGATTTTGGTGACGAAAGAAATTAGCGTGCCAGTCGATTCCTGTAGCTGTATTCACAAGCGGTCGGTACGCGTGTGATTTCTTAGTAGCCATTACTCATTGATTTCTCGGCGATTAAACAGATAAATACGATTGTGCTTTGCAGGAGTCAGTTATCTGTTGTTGCAATGCAAAATCGACGATACGAATAGAACAGTGACACAGTGTTTAGAAGCCCAAAGTCGGTCTGCTTACCCAGTGTTCAAATTATCTGTTGATTTGATTTGTTCCTTTTAATGGGTAAACTCGCTCTCTCTCTCTCTCTCTCTCTCTCTCTCTCTCTCTCTCTCTCTCTCTCACACACACACACACACACACACACACACACACACACACACACACGCACACAGAACGCGTGAACGAACGAACGAACGAACGAAATTTTATATTTCCAGCGTCTAGAGATAAGCATATATAACAAGAATGTTTTTTTCCACCAAGCCCTGGGGTAAAAAGAAATCAAGAAAATCTTAAGTAAATAAAAGAAGGAAAAGGAATACAGAGAGTAGTAATGGGGCGTGAGGGAGAATGGAAGAAAGATACAGAGAAGAGAGGAGAGTCAAATGCTTAAATACATACAAAAAGATGACATGACAAAAATTAATAAAGAAGAAAATGAGGGTAACATGGAAGAGGGAGAGAGAGAGGCACATTTCAACAATCAGTAATGTCAGAACCAATATTGAGAATGAATTACAGTCATCAACAGTATTATAAAATGAGTTGCGTTTTAAGTTCTTCATGATTATTATGTTTGCGAGTGATTTTCCTGACTGCAGGCAGATTGTTTCCCCGTGAATTTTGATAGTTTTTAACACTACATTCCACAAGCATCCTCCTGAATAAATGAGACTGCGTATGGCGGATTGGGTTCGTTACGAATTGGCTTCTTAAAGAGGAGCAGTGCCAGACATAATTTTAAACATAGGAAGTACCTTGTTAAGCTTCGATTGAAGTGGGTGAATATTTAACTGTTTGTAATCAGATACGGATAAAGATGATGATAGAAGAATTGATTTTATGGCACGCCCATGCAAGCTCAGTTCCGGTTTTAAAACGTCGCTAGCTGAATACCAAATAGTTGAAGCATAACTGATATGGGATTCAGTGTAGGCACAAAATGATTATTTTCTTGGAGAGAGAGAGGGAGAGGAGGGATCGTGAAAACTGACTATATTCGTTGCATGTCAACGGAAAACAGTCAAAAGACTGACCCAGAAGATGATCAGATAAAGGAGAAAGCCATAGGGGTCGATTGACAGATCAGTATAGTCCTTCATGCCTGATTTATTTCTCCTCCATCTTATTTGTATTTGTGCTTTTTTTTTCTCTTCTTTTTATCACAATAGATTTCTCTGTGTGAAATTCGGGCTGCTCTCCCAGGGAGAGCGCATCGCTACACTACAGCGCCTTCCATTTTTTAGTATTTTTTCCTGCGTGCAGTATTATTTGTTTTTCCTATCGATGTGGATTTTTCTACAGAATTTGGCAGGAACAACCCCTTTGTTGCCATGGGTTCGTTTACGTGCGCTAAGTGCATGCTGCACACGGGACCTCGGTTTATCGTCTCATCCGAATGACTAGCGTCCAGACCACCACTCAAGGTCTAGTGGAGGGGGAGAAAATATCGGCGGCTGAGCCGTGATTCGAACCAGCGCGCTCAGATTCTCTTGCTTCCTAGGCGGACGCGTTACGTCTAGGCCATCACTCCCCACACATGTACCACACTCAACCCCCCCCCCCCCCCCTTCTCTATATTGTCTGCGATAACATCGCACTGATCGATTCTCTTAACACGCCAAAGTGGGAAACTTTATTTCCCATGTATCTCACTCCTATCCCTCATTTTTTCTTCGCTGATTTAACTTCTCGCTTGGGAGATAGGCCAGTTCGATTATGTTGGAAATGTTCACATCGTTTTAATCTGTATATTTATTGACATTTGAAAAGTACGGTTTCTTATTGATTTAATAGTAAAGAAAAACAAACAGACGCCATAGGTTAGCGATACATTCCTGAGCACGAATATTAGCAAACAGCGTTTATGCAAATGTATATATTGAAGAAATACCCGACTGATGATATGCATTGGGTTTACTTTGGGGGAGTACTGGTGAGCCACTGTGTGCGACGGAAACACGGTGCTATGATAGACATTTTTTAGCTGCCAGTTGGGTGTTACCAGCAGTTTACAGTGGCCGCGTAAGGTTGTGAGATCGAAACGCGGTGGTCTCGCTTCATGAAACTTGCATGGCGTTAGTAAGTCATTCAGAGTCATGTTTAACTTCGACATCTAGCTCGTTGCGGTGATATTTCCAACTGGGATAACTATTTCATGAAAGTGGAGAGGGGAGGGGACCTATCTCACCGTACATTGACACAACCAGGCGAAAATGCCTTTTTTTTTTAATGTTGGGTGACTTGATTCCGACTCACTGCAACGCCACGCTTAGAATTTGAGCACGGTGTTCTGCGCAGTCTTGCATACCCTTCACATTACGCATGTCTAAATACACTGTCATTGTGATAGTGTCAGTGTTGACAGTTGTCCTGTCCCTCGAACTACATTTATTTTCTGAGTAGGTTGGGAGTGGAGAGCGGTTATCTATGTCGGTCACATCGTTTAAAGTGAAGAGGGTGTTAATTTGAAACCATAAATCCTACTTGCTGGTGGGGCAAAGCAAACAAGTGAACAAGTCACCCATCAAGTCCACTTTAAGTTTTTTAGCTTTTGATCAGATGGCGTAGACGAAGTTTGGGCCGGTTATTTCGGATATTGGAGATGAGCAGTGAACTGAAACGCAGCATCCACCATCATCAGTTCTTCGTTGTGAGGAAGGAGGGTGACTCTGTTTAGGGCGGACATTATCTAGTGATAACGTATCAAGAACAACCACAGATAGAAAAGATAAAAGATCAGTGTTAACAATCCAGAAAAACCCTGACTCATGCCATGCCATGAATTTCTGCTATTTCAAACAGTCAAAGAAACCCCAAGTCACAAAATGTTTCATTCTCCTAGTTTCAGTTTCTCTCACGCACATGGACGCCGGCGTGTGCACTGATTGACAGACACGCGGGCGCACACGCACACACTCTCGAACGGGCGCAAACACACACTGATATACACAAGCGCGCGCGCACAAAAATACACATATACAAACACACACACACACACACACACACACACACACACACACACACACACACACACAGAGAAAGAGTCGCACTGAACACGCGCGGACCTTGAACTAAACAAAGACACGGATGGGAAGCTTCGTATCAAGTAACACAATCTCCTTCCCCTCCCCGCTTCAGTAGCCTAACGCGCCCCGACAGTAGCACCTTGTTATGCTGTGCAATTGAAGGTGGGGAGGGAGCGAGAGAGAGAAGGAAGGAGCACAGCAGTGCATTTTTCCAGATTCCTCCACGGTGGCGCTCAAGTAAAGGTGAAGTCAATACAAGCAAAGGGGGACGGACTGTTAGTAGCCTACTGGGGTCGCTCGCAGCAGACAGGCTGCTTGTCCTGATGCAGCTCACCCAACCCACAGTGAGATAGAGCGGTGTGATTCACCCGTGGCCCACCCCCACCCCCTCACAAGTAGCAATCAGCAGATGCTTTTCACGTTTCGTGAGGCGAGCAGTCGTGTGCAGGCACCGGATTATTACACAGCTAAGAGTGTGTTTCGAAAGATTATCACCAGGAAAGTCCCTGTGGGAGGAGGCTCAGTCAGTATTCTTGTGAATGTGGAAAATCGAAGTAGGTATACCTACTTTATTTGTTGTTGTTGTTGTATTGGTTGAACAATGTGATTTGTGTCTTTGGAAAGAAAAGATTAAGGAGCGTTGGAGTACGGATGTGCCGTGTTCTGATCCATAACACATTATTCACATGACAGAAGGAGGCGTTCATTCAGAAGACTTTATTTATTTATTATTATTATTATTTTTAGAGAGAGGGGGGGGGGGGGAATAAGATTCACAGAATTTCAAGTCGTCGTCAGTTGGTGCCAGATTTGCCCCGCTTGTGATCCCAATGAATGAGCGAGTATGCACATGACTGGGACCTTAAAAATAAGTTTCGTTTTTTTGTACTGTGTGGTCGATTATCGGTTTTTGCATGCCATCGTCATTTTCATGTGCTCATGTGGTGAACTGTTAGAGAAGTTCGGACGAACGATTACGGATTCGGTGTTCACCAGATTCCCATTGGAGTTGGCCGGCTTTTCAGTGAATGGAAACACATCGGAATACAGTAAGAAAAAAAAAAGAAACAAAATCACTGTTGTTGGTTTCATGTTATTGCTGAAACTAATTTGGTTGATGGTGCAGGATTTCTCATTTCTGTTTCCGAGTCCTTGCATTTTCCTAAATATTGTCGCTGTTCGTCATTTTGCCAACCCACACGGCCTTCTTTTTTTTTTTTCCTTTCAGCTGAGTTCCAACGTTGTCTTCGGAATATCATTTCTGTCTGTCTGTCTCTCTACCTCAGTCTGTGTGCATCCATCTATCTAACCTTTCCATCTGTCTGTCATTATGTCTGTTGCAAACGATCATTATCCAACACACACACACACACACACACACACACACACACACACACACACAGACGCGCGCGCGCGCGCGCGTTCACTCTCTCACTCTCTTTTTTTTCTCTCTCTCTCTGTCTCGTCAGTTTTCTTCCACGCGCGCGTGTGCGCATGCTCTCTCTCTCTCTCTCTCTCTCTCTCTCTCTCTCTCTCTCTCTCTCTCTCTCAGAGGCTTTGTGTGTGTGTGTGTGTGTGTGTGTGTGTGCGTGCGCGCACCGCATGCGTGTATAACTGACTTGTGTGACGTGAATGAGTGTGTGTATTCTTGCGCCGCGTGATTGTGTGTGTGTGTGTGCGCATGCTTGTTTTTGTTTGTTTTTGCCCCGTGTGTGTGCGCGCGTGTGTGTGTGCGTGCGCGTGCGCGCGCCCGTAGTTTGTCCCCTCCCCCCCTCCGCCCGTATCTTATTCCTATGTGAGTCTTCTGCTTCTGTGCTTCAGTCCGTGTGCACTACCTGCTTTTCTCTATGAACTTTGTGGGATGTTTCTCTGACACTCTCGCTGCAGTATGTCTGCTCTCTCTCTCTCTCTCTCTCTCTCTCTCTCTCTCTCAGTGTGTATGTGTGTATGTATGTATGTATATATATATATATATATATATATATATATATATATGTGTGTGTGTGTGTGTGTGTGTGTGAAATATTATAATCTGGCTCCCCTTTTCATCGTCAGCTGACACCAGGAAGAAAACAGGCACATCAGCCGTTCAGTCTTTCCGGCTTCTGGTTTCGCTCCCACGTGATGTTTGTAATGCTTCCATAATTCTTCTGCTGGCATGCAAGTGGAATCGGTTCTCAAAGGAGATCATGCCCACTATACATCATAGTTACCACGTCAGTTTGTTACCTATGCTTTAATAATGGTAATTAGTTGTTGTTCTTCATCAGTTTATTTGACTTTGGCATTTTATATGGTAAGTTCTTTAGACAGAGATGACTTTTACGACAAACTGACAAAACATGCAGCTGGCCGCAAGAGATTCTCGAGAACACGGCCGGTCATGTAACTTTTTAGTGTCCCCTAGCGGTATTGTTTCTACTTAAATGATCGTACCACCTACTTCTCCGGATCCCAAACGTCTTACACAGAACCTCCGACCCCAATTACATCCATGAACCCCACTCCCACCCTCGTTTATGATAATAATGGGTCTACTGATTATACATCAATTGTCTGTATTGCGCTGCATCTTGTGCTGAGGCCAGTCAAAGTGCTTCCATACCAATTATCATTCACACGCATACGTAACTCTGAATGAAATGGATGGGAGACAAAAATTATAAATGCATTTTCACAGTAGAAGGCAAGAGAAACTATATGTGGACAGAAGGTAGGGGAGGAAGGAGTTGTTTTGGAAAGACGCAAGTTTTAAGCCGGACCTGAAAAAGAAAGCTGAAAGCATAAATCTGACGAAGCGAAAGAGGGAGATAGTTCCAAATGTAAGGTCCAGAGACAAAGAGCTGCACCCGAGTATCGAGTGTTTGAACGCGGAAGCTGATCGTAGAGAGCGAGATGTGCTGTAGTGGAGGCGAAGACAGTCACAGTGATTTCTTCTTCGTGAGTGGGCTGCGGCTTGCACGTTCACTCATTTACGCGAACTACGGGCTTTTACGTGTGTAACCTTTTTTACCCCCGCCACGTAGGCAGTCTTGCTCCGTTTTCGGTGGAGGGGGGTGCATGCCGGATATGTCCTTGTTTCCACAACCCACCGAACGCTGACATGGATTACGGGATCTTAAACTTGTGCATTTGATCATGCGTATACACACGAAGGAGGTTCGGGCACGAACAAGTCTGCACACCTGTTGACCTTGGAGATTGGAAAAATCTCCGCCAAGACCCACCAGGCGCCGTGTCCGGGATTCGAACCCGGTACCCTCGGATAGAAAGTCCAACGCTTTAACCACTCGGCTGTTGGGCCTGTCAGTCACAGAGATGGGAAGAGGCAGAATTAGATTTGTTTGTACGTTTACAGCAAAGACTGCTTCCCTCATCCTGCTCCCTCCCCCACCGTTTCTCGTACCCTGATCCTTTGCGCATCGTTGTTGAACGCACGTTTCGTATAGTTATGTGAAAAACCGAGCTGTTAGACTGCTGTTGTGTCATGCGGTGGGTTGGACGCCGGTGCCGCAAAAATGTTAAAATCGGTGATAAGTCTTGTTAAAAAGCGATATCTGTGTTTCTGGCTTTTCCATTTACCTTCTGCTGTCTCTTTCTTATTTTCTGCCCGGTCCATTCAGTTATATTTCTTTCTGAAAAATCTTGAATATTGTTTTGAATTTTTCTGGACATGATAGTCACTCTCTCCATGTTGCATTCTTCGTTGCGTTCAGTGTGAGACGCCTATTGACAATTCTCTGTCTCTCTCTGTCTGTCTGTCTGTCTCAGTGTCTCTCTCTCTCTCTCTCTCTCTCTCTCTCTCTCTCTAATTGTGTTTTTTGATGTTTGGTTGGTTTGTATTTTTCATTTTGTTTGATATTGTGTATGAAATTCATTTACCTGCTCTTGAGGTGCGTAGGCCTATTCATGAATTAATCATATGAATCAGAATCCGAATGTCTTTCAAAGTGGGAATTAAGGAGGAAAATAAGTTCAGGGTGGTGTACTCTTGGGAAACAGTCAGCAATGTTGTTATTGTTGATGGGCATGAGCACCCTCTGACAAGTGCTTTTCGCCGATACTGACATGCTCTCTCTCTCTCTCTCTCTGTCTGTCTCTGTCTCTGTCTCTCTCTCTCTCTCTCTCTCTCTCTCTGTGCGTGAAAAAGGGAGAGACATAAAAGGTAAGTGTTTCGGGAGGAGAGTCACTTAAAAGGGAGTGGGGAGTTGAGTGGCAAGCAGGCAGACACGGCACAAATGCCAGCAGGTATGACTTATATCTCAAGATGCCATAAAAAAAGTTTTCTCGTGTCTTATCCATCACTACGAAAGCGGGCCTGGTCTGTCAAAGACCGGCAATCTTCGGTGCCAGCGCCTCATTGAAGATAACGGTTATCTCTTCACTGAGTAAAATCAAGGAGATTATTTACACGGGCGTGTGTGTGTGTTAGAGAGAGAGAGAGAGAGAGAGAGAGAGTGTGTGTGTGTTTGTGTGTGTTTGCATGTATAGACAATGTCATTATGTAGGCAACCTGTGTGCGTGCGTTCGTATATACGTTTATATGTGCGTGTATGTATATGCGTCTCTGTGTGTGTGTGTGTGTGTGTATGTGTGTATACACGTGCGCGCATAGGTAAATGCATTTTGTGTGTGTGCGTGTTTGTGTATGTGAGAGAGAGAGAGAGATCGTCAGTACCGCCACTCTTCCTCTGCTCGGCCCATCGTCGAGAGGTTAACTGTTTGATATTCACCACTGATTTACAGCGCAAGGTCTTAGGTGATTGGAGGGATGAGGAGAGAGATAAGGGCTGGGGTGAGGGGGCGGTGGACCGGCAAGAAGGATGATTATGTGGTGAGGGAGTGTACAGCGGGGAGCCGTAGGTCGGGATGGGGGCAGAAGTGTTCCTCACATTCTAAGTTACCTGTAAGGTGTTCGGTTTACATAATCACGCTTCGCTAACGTTTGGACTTGACACTGGCTCACTGCAGCCTATCCGTGGTTGTGCTGGTTGGACAGAGCGTGGGTGCCGTACAGTACCATTGCCGTCCGCACTGGCGTTAAAACGTCTTCCCCCTTCGCCCGTTCCTCTGCTTTAACTCTTCGCTGCAATACACTTTCCCTCGAAGATGTATGTCTTGTGTATTTGTGTCTGTATTAGAGAGAGAGCCTGGAGCGAGAGCGAAGTAAATCCTTGCTTAACATATACATGCATGCAACTAAGTGAGTGTGGTGTAGTGGGTACGATCATGTTGTATGTGTTTGTGTGTATGTGCGCGCATATGCGTGAGTGTGTGCTTGGACGTGCGGCAAACCTTACATGCATAAACATACATCCCAGTCACATTTGTACAAACCTGTTTACCCACCTCCCTAAAGTACCAACAGTGAAGGGGTCTCCAAAAACCGTTATGGATTTTAGCCAAAATGAGATACCACAGCCGGATCTAATCCCACGCGGAGTCTACTAACTGTATCTGCGGGGGTAGGTCTGGCTGAAATTACATGTTTCGGCATCCTGGAGGATATTTTCACAACAGTTTGGATCCCTGAAGAACAGCGGTTGGTGTGCATTTCCCTGTTCATAACCGGGTGAAGAGGGGAAACATATTGGCGGTGGCTGCTACGGGCAGTTAATAAAGCGTTGAGGGAAATGAGCAGAGCATTTTCGGTGCGAAGGCGGAACGGAGACTGAAAAAATCTTTCAGGTACAGAACCAGTGAAAATAGGTTGGTGTGTGCATCTAAAACATCTAAAACGTATGTTTGTTTCGTGTTAGTGCATTGAACAGTATATCAGACATTGTTCTGTTTAGTTTATAAATATGTTTATAGAACCTGAAACTATCGTTATTAGTATTACTTACTGTAACTTTACTTTATCGCATCATAATTATTTCCCTTTTGAAATTCAGGTTGCTCTCACCGGAGAGAGCGCGTCGCCACAATACAGCGTCACCCATACATATGTGGTGGGTTTTTTTTTCTGCAGATGTACTTGTTATTAAATCAGTCATAAAAATTTTAAAGAGGTCTGTACATGTTTGTCCCACATTCATTAATTTTCTCAGTCAGCAGGAATACAAAGTCGTCGAAAGAGAAGATAATGCCATAGGTATTTTTGCATTTTAAAAAAACGTTTAAAATTTTAAAATGTTTTGCAGTTAACGTATTACAACTGATAAAAGTAGGTGCTGTATAAACACACACACACACACACACACACACACACATATATATATATATATATATATATATATACATGTATACATACATACATACATATATATATGTGTGTGTGTAAATTCCTGTGCGACCCGTGCTCATTGTGTGGTCAGGGGTGTTGGAACCCAGCCAACAAAATAACGATCATGTCCATCCGTACTCCATGCCTGTTTTTCATCCCCAGCGACTGGTGTGGAAGAAACTACGGCGTTGGTTATAATTGTGTGCCGAGGTGCCTCCTGGCTGCCCAAGTGGCCATCATACACAGTTGTTCTGCCAGTGCATCAGTCAGAGCATGCGATGTCATGTGCAAACGTGAAGCTAAAAAACATGAAAGATTGGTAAACAGTTTGTGTGTGTGTGTGTGTGTGTGTGTTGAGGGTTGTTTTTCAAGAAATATTCTTAGGGAGGGACTTGGTGGCAGGTGCCTGCAAGATTTTTGATAACTTTTGGCGAGTGTCTTTGAAAGATTTAGATACGTGAAACGTACACACGTTGAATGAAGGAACACCCGGTTTACAAACACAGGCTAGCACGCCTGCGTTCACATGAAGTTATTCACACACACACACACACACACACACACACACACACACACACATGCACGCACGCACGCATGCATCCTAGGAAGGAGGGGAGGATTGAGGAAAGGGGTGTGAAGGTTGGATTGGATAAAATTTTCCAGAAGCACGATAGCATCGTTCTTGGAGAGGAAAAGTCCTTGTACATAATTTTACCTAAATACACTCGCCATCATGAAACTGGCATAAAGTAGCGTAACCTGTTCAGAAAAAACTCTTGAGAGACGTGTTGACGCATTCTCAGCATCAGACACTTTTAATTGTCTACGGAAGATACGGACGGACAATATATAGAGAGAGAACAACTGCAGTTGGCAAGCAATATCTTTTGACACTTTATTGGCGGAACATATCCCGAGAACGCTTTCTTTGTTTTCCTCTTTCATGTTTCCTTTGCCGCGGTCAGGGGTACTGGAAGTGGACCAGCGAGGTGTCAAGTCAGTGCGTGTTTCTCATTACTGGCACTGACGTGCGGGGTTGTGGAGGTTAATGCTGATGCAGTGGTGAACGCTCCAGTATGTGGTGTGGCCTGTGGCCGCTTGCATACCTTCCTGCCAGCAAACAGGTTCTGGCAAGCGGGTTGGTGAATGTGTTCAGAGTCTACTGATGTAAGGAAGAAAGCTGTAAAGAAGTAGCGCAGTCGTAGAGCCAGTGTAATGAGAGAACGGATGCGCTGAAAAGAAATATAAACTGGTTGAGATTTATTCATGTACATATAGAAGATAGGTCATCTATGAATATGGTAGCGCATGTGATGAACAAATTATTGAACCTATACACATAACGCTCTCGCGCACAGACGCGAACGGTGAGCTCCGTTTGATTTTTTGTCTCTCACTCTCCTCCTATTCTATTCCCCCTCCCCAATACACCTACACACATACCAAAACAAAAACAGGAAGCTGTTCGATGACACGTAAAGCATTTTTAGTCGGAGACACACGGATGTATGTTTATTCATTCATTCGCGTCACAGAGAGAGTGAGAGAGAGAATTTGTCAAAACCAAAATCAGCTCAGATATCATACCTCCCATTTTATCGCATTATTGGCAAACTGATAACTTCGTTGTCATAGCGCCAAATGACGAGTTATGTGGAATGCTCGTTATACCACCGTGGACCCCAAAATATAAGGTCACAGAGGATGGCAGGAGGGCAGTGCGGAAACGAAATGCACACCTGTACAAAACAAACTAGCCGTGATGAAAACAATAGAAACTTCGACACATATATGTGCTGATGGCTGTGCGGAAATGGCCAGACATCCCACCTGAGAACGGCATATGCACTGATCCACATTCACAACAGCTTGTAGGTGTTGATAGCCGCGTCAGTCGAACAAGATAGTAAATATCAAAACACTTATTTTTATCAAGCTTTAAAGTGGAAACACGCTTGCACTGCCAGCACTTCCCCAAACAGCATATAACTGCGCAGGTACAGGCTCTTTCAGTCTTTTTACTTCCCTCTGGCTGTGTAACATATAAAACTCTTACTTCATGACTTGGGGAAAAAAACACCTATCTATGGTCCTGTAATAAGAAGTGGTCAGTGACAACATTTGATATTCTCGGTCGCATTTTTAAAATTGAAAATGGACAATGTACTCACTGCATTGAATTATTAGAAGAAAATCAGCGAAAGTCCTTTACCCTTGTGTATTTTAGACACCAGTTTCTCTGGGCATGCTCTGCAAATATTCTCTAAACGAGCACATTGTAAAGCAGTTAGCAGTTTGTCTGTTTCAAGCTTGTGTTATATATATATATGTGTGTGTACATACATACATACATATATATATATATATATATATAGAGAGAGAGAGAGAGAGAGAGAGAGAGAGAGGTATATATATATATTATGTGTGTATGTGTGTGTGTGTGTATCACATTATAGAGATTGATACTTTTACCATCCGTTTATATCACTTCATATGCCAAACAGTTCGTTAACACTCTCTCTTTATTTTACTTTTCTTTTTCTTTTTCAAATGACCATGGCCTTTTTTTAAAAAAAAAAAAGAAGCATCGACTTTTTATCCAAAATCTGCTACTAAAGTGTTCTTCATGGGCTGCGAATCCTACGTTCGCTAGTTTGTATGAGTCAGCTTTCGCGTGTACAACTGTTTTGCCCAGAAATTGATCCAGGCAGCCGTGCCAAAATACATATGTCCGAAGTGCGTTTTCTGAGGTGCCCGGTACTCAGAAATGAGTTTTACGTACAGCGAATAGATTCGATCGACAAGGAGAGTGCAGAAACCTCCAAGGTAGACCTGCCACCCGCAGCAGCATCATAAAGTCAACTCACCTGTTTCCTCTCATCTGCATTAATGTCAGGAACTAATCAGTCTGGCTTTGTAGCGATCGTTACACGGTTCCACTTCTAGAAGATATGGCTGATCCTGTTGCTCCTACTTCTAGAAGATATGGCTGATCCTGCTGCCTTTTAATTTCACATACACCTGAACCCCCCCCCCCCCCTGTCCTCCCCCTTCTCTCTCTCGTATCGCTTCCTTTGTCATTGTCTGTGTCTGTTTCTTTGCTTCTGTCTCTCTCTGTGTCTCTGTCTCCATCTCTCTCTGTCACACACACACACACACACACACACACACACACACACACACACACACACACACGATATCTATCTATATGATTTTTTTTTATTTTTAATGTATTTATACCCTCAGTCCTCCTCCTGCTCTACCTCCTCCTCGAGTGTGTGTGTGTATGTGTGTGTTCAGACTCATCGGAACCGTTTTCTTTCACTAGAGTGTGTTTTTTTGTTTTAATTTTAATTTTATTTTATATAACAGTGCTGTATATGTCATATGTTCAAAGAATTCAGATCAGAGACGGTGGATATGCTGATTCAGCATGCTTTTTTTTCTTGCTGAAAACAAACCGTTAAAAGATAATTGATCTTCAAAAAGGGAGGAGAAGAAGAGTGGATATGGGGTTTGCAAGTTCCTCAGTCGCTCTGTGATTTCGTTTTCACCTGTCAAGACTTTGTCTGAATGTCTTTCAGACTTGTTCTTGTTTCCCCTGTTGCTTTCCGTCTCTTTCTTAGATCGCGCAGAAGAAATTCTGTTCAAAAGAACGAAGAAGGGTATATCTATTTGGATGACAATGCCGTCGCTGCATTTATATATGTCGTAGATTAGCATGGAGAAAAAAGGAATGGAAGGCGGAGAAAACGAAAAGCGCCTAATTATTTTGTCTTAAAAAAAAAAGAGAGAAGGAATATCTTGTTAATACAGACTGTACGCAAAAGAAGGGAGAGAAGCGGAGAAAGAGAAACAGCAACACACAAAAAAGCTATCGTACCAGACAATGCGGCGGTGTACTTTAAGCGGAAGACATAGACAAGCGCAGCAATTACGGCTGGTTCACAAGGACGTTACCAGTCAGCGCGCCAGGCGCTGTGAAGAGCTGGTAATGGGCGTTAATGACATCATCCATCACAAGCAGTCTTGTTTTTTTTCAAACAGCTACAATGGTCCAGATGGTGGGTCTTTGTGTCTGTTTCAAGGGTCTGGTTTACCTTTCAGGACAATGATATCGGGGG
Organism: Babylonia areolata; assembly: GCF_041734735.1. Classification (NCBI taxonomy): domain Eukaryota; kingdom Metazoa; phylum Mollusca; class Gastropoda; order Neogastropoda; family Buccinidae; genus Babylonia; species Babylonia areolata. The sequence continues at coordinate 13,203,842 of NC_134898.1, read as the reverse complement.
CAAAACATAGCGACTGTAGTTAAAAAGCGTGTTCAGAAAATGTTGTTTTAGTTACATGAATTGAGAGTAACATGAACTGGCATTTTAACTAATTTAAGCATTCTTCTTCTTAGTTTTCTCCTGCTCCTCCTCCTCCGCCTTTATGACGAGTTATTGGGGCGCCGCACAAAAAAACTCTTCCCGAGATTCCTCCAGGTTTTTTGGTTGTGAATCAAAGCTTGGGTCTCTCAAATGTTTTTCCATGTTCATTCCGCAAAATTATTGTCAGTCCATCGTTTTTTCTGTCTCCTCCTTCGATGATGGTGGTGATCATTCTTCGTTGTAGTAGCAGTGGATGTAGCAGTGTTAACAAAATTATTAATTTTTTGTCGTTATCGTTAATGTTGTTATTGTTATTGTTGTCACAAGGACAGATTGGAAGACTGGGCGATGCCTAAAATCTTTATCCTTGAGTAATAAAGTTTTTGAATCTTGAATCTTGAATCTCACTCCCACGACAGTTCCCTGGAGGATTGTTTTAGCGAGACCATTAGATCTGGTTACGTAGCCATAACAGTATAGCGTTCTGTATCTTAACCGATCTCAGCAGATCTTCATAAGGTCCAGCGTGCTGCTTGATGGTCTGGCGCACTTGTTCATTGGTGATGTGATCAGTGTATCCGATGTTTAGTATCTTGCGATAACACCTCATTTCCATGGCTTGAATTCTTCTATCCAGATCTCTCCGTGTGAGTCCATGTCTCACATGCATACTGGAAGATGGAATATACAAGTGCACGCAGGAGTATGATCTTGTTCCATAGAGGTGTTGCTGTCCTTCCATATAGGTTTCAGTCTGGACGATGCTGATGTTGTCTTTGCTTCCCTTGAGATGATTTCTGGTTTGGATCCTTCATTGCTGATAATGGATCTCAGTTCCTTGTTTCTGTTCCTGGACAGTTATGTCAGCAGTGATGGTGGTAGTTGGTTGGCCATCAACTTTGTCTTTTAGGCGCTGATTTCCATGCCATACCTGTGTTTCATCCAGTATTTATCAACAAGCTGGGCGAGTTCTTGCTCACAACTTGCCGAGCCGTCGGTGTCATCTTTGAATCGAACGTTCGTGATGGTTCTTCTTCCAATTCTGACTGTGCTGACATGATCTTCAAGCGCGTCAGTCATGATGCATTCTGGGATTTTTTTTTTTTAACGTCGTTGTGAACGAAAGGCAGCCGTGGCGGACTCCACTTAAATTGTGGTAGAACCACTCTCTAGTAGCACCCAGTTTGAATATCTCACTGGTCACTTTGGAGTATACTTGCTGGATGTTTTGCCCGATGTTTTT
>NC_134898.1:13190018-13197518 GCF_041734735.1 Babylonia areolata | reverse complement strand
CTATATTCTGGCTGAGGTAACCATGCGCTTCTGTTAGAAGCCAGATCTCATTAGTACAACGCCAGGAGTCCGCACAAAAAAGGATGTACCCTTCGGTGGGCTTTCGCAGGTGTTCGTTTTTTTCCTTGTTGCTCGGGGTCTTTATAGTCGTGTACATTACACGCGCCCGTTCGTCCGATTGTTTGTATAAATGCACCCACACACGAAGATGGACAACGTACGTACACACACACACACACACACACACACACACACACACACACACACACACACTCTCTCTCTCTCTCTCTCTCTCTCTCTCTCTCTCTCACGCGCGCGCGCACACGCACACATTCACAACACATGCGCATGCACGTACGCAGGCAAATATACACATACACTGACACTGACAAAAGTGCCACATTTTTACACGCACACATGCTCCCGCACACCACATAGACACATTTATGCCCACTTGGACATACACAGTTGGAGAGAGGGACTACAGGAGCGGAGGTAGATAAGATATTCATCAGTTGCAACTGAGCGACCGCGAGCACGCACGCACACACTTGAGTCACACACATACATACACGCATGCACACAAGCTTACACACAAAAAGACAACAGCAAACGAATTAAAAAAACAACAAATATAGCACACGACACGTACGTAACACAGGGCGAGAGAGAGAGAGCAGAAGATGACGAAACACACCTGAATATGCAACAGCGCAATTCTTTACGGTCTAATTCTTTGTCTAAGATGCTATTTATCTATCACCTTGAAACGGAGAGAGAGAGGGTCGTAAGAGGAGAAAGACGGGCAGCAGCGGTCGACATGTTAAACACGTGATACAGGTCAGCTTCCACTACAATATAGTGCAGTGCTCGACATTCGATACATACGACCTTCACTCGTCTTACATCCACAACCAAGTATAGACTGTGTCTTTGTCTTTGTTGTCATTTAGTGTCTGTGCATTGAAGTGGTGAGGCGCTGGTTATTTCTAGAACAATAATAGGCCAAACAGGGAAACTGGGAAACCGAGGCAGTGTGTTTAATATTTTGTGTAGGGAGGTAGGGGAGAGGGGTTGTGTGTGCATGCGATCAGTTGGGCTGGCGTGAGTGAATGGGTTCTAGTGTGTGTGTGTGTGTGAGTGCGCGCAGTAACTTTAACCCCCCTCACGCCCACCCGTATCCCCGCCTTCCTTCCATCTTCATTCTACCCAAACACCCGTCCCAAGATTACTTTCACACGTCCTGGCACAGTGTCTGCTTCCTGTCGACCTTCAGTGTCTTCAGTGTTTTTGAATTGCTCTACATTTCTCAACATTATGCTAGCCTAATGAAATCGTCATCGAATTTAGTTTCTCAGCGGTTTTAATGTGAACTTGTACCCTATTATTTTTCTTCTTTGATGTTGTTTAAAAGCGTTTTCTATCATTGAAATGGCTTTCGTCGTGGGAAACGTTTGTTCAAGGATTATTGCGCTTACTTTTTTTTCTTTTCTTTTTTATAATTATTATTATTTTTTAGCATATTTTCGAATCTATCGCCAAGGTACTTTTTGGACATATGCGAAACGACATCATGATTTTTGTTTATTGTACATATTACCACGACAAATAATATGCTTTATTATTATAAGATTTGCAGGTCAGAGGCGAGATGGGAAAGAGGGTTGAAAAAAGAAACAACAGACGGAACAGATGGCAAAGTTAGCGCGTTCTTTAGATTCTTGGAGACAAAATTAATAGTCTGCAAGGACTTGTGTCCAACGGCCAGGAACATCACGGTTTGTGGTACAAATAGTATGGCTGATTGAAAAACTGCGCTGCAGCTCTTGCATAAGCTGAAAAACTACGCTGCAGCTCTTGCATATGCTTTCCAGTTGTTTGAATCAGCACCGTTGTGCTTTTGCCAGTCAAAAGCAGTGGGGAGACAGAGACGAACTTTTTTTTAATTTTTATTTTAGAGAGATTGACAGAGAAAGAGATAAGAGAGAGGAGGGTAGGTAAGTTACACACTTACCGATCTAAGGTTGTTAATAGATAGAGAGAGAGAGAGCGTGGTAGGAGTAAATGATACACTAATCACTGCAACGTTATTTTAGACATGGACACAGAGAGGAGGTCCACTTCTTCACACAACCTTGTGAAATAATCAGTCATCTCATACTGTGCCACATATGTTTTATACGATTTCCACGTTTCGTTTGTCGTTTTTGTTTGCTTCCTCTCCCCCCCCCCCCCCCCCCCCCCCCCCAAGCATTTGCATTTTAAAAGCACCTGCCGTGTTTTGTATTATCGTACGCTCTCTATCATCCAGCTAACGCACTGAAGCAGTCATGTGTGTTGTTCCAGAGAGACTCATTTTCTGGCACATTTCAGGAGTTCGTTTACTCGAAATGCCATCGTGTCTTGGGGTTGTTCCAAAACAGACGGTATCAGATTGTTCTGTCGGTTGATAATACGCCCCCAAAACGAAGGGCGTAATTGCATTTATCTTGGAAGTATGGATACTTTAACTAACAAAGATCACTTTATAGGATGAGGTGGGGGGAAAAGAAATAGATTACACAACACAATATGTCATAGTCTATCCATGGTGTGATATGGGGCGGGGGGGAGGGGGGGGTAGTGTTCTGCGTGCGCGTGTCCTGTGTGTTTTGGTGGGTCTTTGTTTTGGTGTGTGTTTCAATACATTTTTAGGGAAAGAGTGATTGGAAATAGTGCAATTGCGTTATATGTCGGTGCTCTCTCTCTCTCTCTCTCGCTCTCTCTCTCTCCCTCTCTCCCCCGTCCCTCCCTCTCTCTGGTGCGGTCCGCTGACCTTTGAACAGCCATGATATTAAAAATGATAATGAGATATAGTTAAAACTTTGCACACTCCCTCCGCTTTTCCTCTTTTGTGGCCTGTGGCGGACTGATGTTCAAAAAAACATTTCCAATCTCTCTCTGTCTGTCTGTCTGTCTCTCTCGCTCCCCCTCCCTCCCTCCCCCCTTCTCTCACTGTCTCTGTGTTCGTGTGTGCGTGCGTACATACACGAAAGCGCGCTTGTGTGTGTGTGTGTGTGAATCCGAACACGCCGCTTATGGCGCGCATGCCGTGTTTTTGTGTGTGAGCGAGTTGGTTGCTCAAGCCATGCTCGCCGAAGGGCGTACTTTTTTTTTCTTTTCTTTTTTTTTTTTTTGGTTACATCAGCAAATAGTCCGGGAAGGGTGGGAGGATGTAATTGAAATAGCATCAAGGATCGTACGTGCGCTCACACAGGTGGGTGGAGTGTGTTCATTCCAGCGTCCGTGTTAATTAATTACCAAGACGTCAGACAGTAATGAGGTGGGTGGATAATTGCCTTTGGATGTATCAAGATAGCGGATTTATCGATAGGTCACGGGCACAACCAACACTTTCCGCCTTGTTTCCTTCCCTTGCCATGCTGCGAAACATTTCGAGGTGGGTGAGAGAGAGAGAGAGGGAGGGAGGGGGGGGGGAGGCCTGGGAGGGAGAGAGTTCAAATGGGTTGGGAGTTGGAAGGTACAAGAGACAAAAGTTCGGTCGTTGAAGCGGAGAGATACGCGGGAGGGACAGAAGTGTTTTCACTTTTTTCAGTTTTAGAGAGGTTTATTTTATTATGATAAGAGCAGTTTGTTTCTGTTGCGCCTTTCATTATGAAACAATAATGCTCAAGGCACACCACACGAGTAAAACACAACAGAAGGAGAAAGAACATTTTATACAAAAATCACAACCACAGGTAAGTAAAAATCCCAAAAACCATCACATGCGGACAACGTACTGTCACCCCAACCAAACTGAACTAAAACAACCATTATCATCCACGCAGTGATAAGTCAGGCGAATGTACACACACACACACACACACACACACACACAGTTACACACATCCCTTCTAAAGGGAATTAGGCTGTCGTGAATTAAACCATTTGCGTTCTCTTATACTTATTTCTTTCCTCCCTCTCTCTATATCTTTCTGCACATATGCATCTGTTAGTGTTTGTGCTGTTGTTGAGCACACGAATGAAAATAAATTTCCTTTAAAAAATATGAAAAAAAGAAAATACTGGCTCTTTGCACGCTAGGTTTGATTATTGATTTTACAAAACATACAGATTTTGTCTTCTCGGGTTATCACTTGTCACGCAGACAACACTGTCTTTGTGATACAACGCCGTGAGTGGCTTACTGGGTAAAACAAATAATGAAAGAAAGAAAACGAAACGCACACACACACACAGCGGAGAGAGAGAGAGAGAGAGAGGTGGTTGACCTTCAAGGACACGGTCTGGTGGAGTGTACACGGTTTGCACGTGGCTTGCAGATTTGGAGAAGTGCTCGATGGAGCGGCTCCTCGGCAACTATGTGAATCGGATCGGAACGAAGCCTTGAAGCACACGCACACGCGCGCACGCATTCACTAGAGAGAGAGAGAGATCTATCGACACACACACACACACACACACACACACACACAACCGTTTTGGTGAGAACTATATATTTTTTTTAAATGCAACTCGACAAAGAGCGAGCTGCCTGACATGTCAAGGACAAGGATTCGCGGTGTGTACAGTGTGAATGCGTGTAGCATGTGGCGCTGCTGACTTTAAGAAGAGCTTCAGTAAAGCCGCAGTGGGTTCTTGCCAAACGCGTCTATGAATCGGAGTAAACAAGGGAAATAAAAATAAACAAAATAAACTTCAGCCCCAGTCCATGATAATGTGAGAAGATGATTTCTTGTGTGCACTGCCGACGGATAATTTATCATCTGTCATCAGTGCGAGTGCGAGTGCGGAGGCGCAGATTTGAGTCTGCCTGTATACATTTCTGTGTACGTATGTGTTGTGCGCGCGCACTGATGCGCGCGTCTGCCTCTGTGTGTGGCCGGGTTTGTGAGTGGGTGTCTGTTTCTGTGTGCATGCGTGCGGTATATCTTGGCTTTGTCATTTATCACCGTTTTCTCCACTTTCCCGTAAACATAAAAAGATATACAAACACCAGCAAGATGCCCTGGAAAGTTGCCGATGTCACTTGTACATCCGGTTTCCATTCTGTCTGTTCATCAACCAGTAGAGTCCCACGTTACTTTCCCCTTTATTGCCCTGAAGAGAGAGAGAGTGGGGGTGGGGAGAGAAAGAGAGAGGGAGAGAGAGAGAGACGCATAACAAAAAGGGCATCATCTATTTTCCACGTAGGCACGAATTTGATGCCACTATTCAGTCAAGTTATGACTTGTTTACTCGGCTGTCACCGCCACGTGGGATGTGTGTTTCTAAGGACGTGATACACTGATTTCGGACGAGGGTGTGCAAGTCTGGATGCTGATAGCATGGGCGTGTGCATGCGAGTGTGGCTCATGTACTTTTCTATTGCTTGTAATTACATCCTTTTTGGCACGTACGGATTTTTCCTTGAAAACACGGATGTTGTGGGAGTGATTGAGGAAAGTCAGCAGTGTTTGTGTATCCTGACCACACACTTTATGTATTTGTTTGTTTATTTTTAATACTTTGGTTTTTAGCAGCAGACAACGTGCACTTACTCACGCGTTACCCGTTTTTCATTTTTGACTGATGTATTTAAGACGTGGAGAATGTTGGTGATAATCTTTATTGAAAGTACTTGTTGTGAGCACTGGTGTTGGCGCTTCAGCAAGTGTTGAAAGAAGATGAGCCAACTTGACAGTAAAGCCTCTCCGCAATAAAATGAGTCACAATGCATTCAGTGATTCATACATCTTCCCTTCCTCCCTCCCTCCCCTCCTTCCTTTCTTTCTTTCTTCCTCCGACACGCACACATGCACGCACGCACGCACTCTCTCTCTCTCTATCTCTGCTTGCGTGCGTATATGAGGATGTGTAATGACAATATACTGGCTCATTGCTAAAAGAAATTACACTTGGGTATTACGGCCTCATGATTTAGGAGTCATCCAGACGAGAAATAACCTCTGGCGTCACCCGAACAAGCAAATCAAACAATTGAAACCAACGACTAAGCGTTTCACTCGTCACTTTGAAAGAAACGAATCGCTCAGTGGGTTTTCCGGATCGGAAGCGCGTTTGATCATTCCCAGAACTCGTAAATGTCAGTGTGTCCGAGAAGCAAATTGGTCACAACTGTACACCTGCGTCTCATGGGGCCCATTAGTTGTGCTTGGGGAGGCGTGTGGAATGTCATTCACGATTCTCAGCAAAGCTCTTTCCAGATAAGGCTGACGAAGGAGACTTTTATTTTGATGCTCGATAGACCGGGGAATTTGCTGGCGAAGGTAAATTTCTGTGATGTGTCGTGCAGCCGGCCTCGCAGTATCGAACATCTGGTCTGCTGATTGACTGCCGGGATCTGCATGGTGTCAGGCATAAACATTTTACAGCTAGCTGCACGAAGATCATATTCCGGGATGTTCATCTGGACACCGCTTTTTTAATTTAAAAATTTTTTTTACGAAATTATTATGTCTTCCTTTAAAATTTATATGGGCTGAACTATACATGGGTGAATTGGTCTGTTCCTGTTTCTTTTTTATATTAACGATTTAACATTATTTTGGTGTGTCTCTGTGAGAAATGTCAGGAACTGACGTGCATTTAGCCTTGGAATGGCCCTTTTGCGGTCGGCTGAACACCAAGCAATTTGATTTGCTCTGAGCCCAAAGTCGATCAATGATAGTACTCTGTTGCGAGAACTCGTGCCGTGTGTGGTCGAGCTTTTTTATTTAATTTATTTATTTATCATTATTATTAATTTTTTTAACATAATAATTATGCCCTGGACAGCGGCACTGGAGAAATGGCAGCCAATTACGTTATCACGAGAAATGACGACGGCAGTTAAGTTCCCTTCAGTAGACAAGTTGTCTTCCATCTGCAGCAGATCCCTCCTCACACCACAGTAACTGAGCCTCCTCCAAAGCGATTTGTCCCCACGACACAATCTTGTGTGCGGCGTTCTCCCCAAGATCAATAAACAAGCTGACGCCCATCCCCTCTTGACACGATAGATGTGGAATCATCACAAAAAATGTGTGTATTTCTCCACCAATGCAAGAGGCGACAAATAAGACTGCACAATCCAAAATGACAGCTCTGCCTATTAGTAAGGTGGTGTCATTGGGCGAAGGGCATGGCGACGCGGGTGAAAACCGTGTTCTCGAAAAGGATGTTTGATGGCGGTGGAACCCATTGTGTCCATGAATGGGTAATGGGTCGTGATGTGGCTGCTGCAGTCTGTTGCATTGTTTTATTTTGTATTACGTTTTTGCCTTAACAGTTTTATCCACGTGAACTTCGGTGTGCTCTGCCAGAGCGCAGTGCCACTCCCATCTCTCTTTTTTTTGTTCTGTCTGCAAGTATACTTGTTTCACTATCAAAAGTGTGTTTTTTGTATATACTTTTGCCATGGAAATCTCTTTCATTGCCTAGGGTTCTCTAACATGCGCTAGGTGCATGATGTACTCGGAACCTCAGTATACCGTTTCATCCGAAAGACTAGCGTCC
>NC_134898.1:13175018-13185018 GCF_041734735.1 Babylonia areolata | reverse complement strand
TTTCTCCCTCACCCATAGTTTGTGTGTGTGTGTGTGATTGATTCACTCACACACACACACACACACACACACACACACACACACACACACATAATATATATATATATATATATATAGAGAGAGAGAGAGAGAGAGAGAGAGAGATATGCATAACAGTATACGGGCCAATGGTGCCACAGAAAGCCACTGGCAGTAGTCGAGTTAACTATGTCCAGCAGTAACAAATGAACGTGATTTATTATTATTATTATTATATTTTTATAGTTTTCACAGCAGCACGCGTTGTGTTCTTTCTTTACATCTTGCCGCACAGAATTCGGCCCCAGCTCTTGACTGGCTTCAGCTAACTCGAAAGTTCTGTTCGCTGTAATAATTGATCAGCCATGCAGCTGACCCTCTCGAGCTTTGCCTCAAACCCGAGAAAACATTGGAACCCGTCCAGTTCGTCGACTCTCAGCTGGGTAGGGTCAGAAATGCGGATTCCGTTGGCATCGTTTTCGGGCTCGGGGTAGGACCGATAGATGGGCGGACAGGCAAAGAGTCAGCAAGGCAGGCAGATTCTTTAACCACCCTTATAACATGGGGTATGTAATGATTCCATTTCACAACGAACACATCAAAATTAGACGGCAGTAAAACGAGGCAGGCCGTATAGTGGAGGAACATGACTGACCACTTCTGAGATGATAACGATGGTCATGACTGTGAAGAGGAAGATAACTGGTAACAATAAGACAGAAAGGGTGGCTGTGGTGTAACTAAAATGCTTGTCTTGGTGATGTTGATGATAACAGTTGTGATCTGTGGAGGAAACCAAAGGAATTGGGGCGGGGTAGGTGGGGGGACTTAGATGTTTGTCTTGATGATGTTGATGGTAACAATGATAATGAGCTGCGGAGGAAACCAAGGGGAGGGGTGTAACTAAAATGCTTGTCTTGATGATGTTGATGGTAACAAAGATGATGATCTGCTGCTGCTGGAACCAGCATGTAACGCGAACTGCCCAAACACATTGAATAAATAACGATGACGAGGGTGGTCTCGATGAATATGGTGACGTTGATGATGCTGATGATGGTGACGTTCATGACGATGATGGTAATGTAGATGCTGACGATAATGGTAATGATTGAAACGTTGGTTATGGTGATAACCATGGCATCGTAGATGAAGTTGATAATTTATAATGAAGAAGATGATGATGATGATGATGATAAGAACACCGTTGACCACGCCAGTGGTTGATAAAAATTGACGATGAGGATCATTATGAGGATGGTAACGTTGACGACGGTGACGTTTATGACACTGACGGTTTCAGAAGGCAACAACCGTCCGGACATGATGATGGCGGGGCAGCCGGCAGCGTGTAACGCGGACAACATGCCCGCCCACTTCAAGCACAGGAGCGAGCTGCCCACCATCACGTCACAGCCCCCACCACCCTCCTCTTCGTCTTCATCCACCTCTGCTGCTGATACCTCCACGACACTCACCACTGCAGCTGCCACCACCACCCCTTATTCCACGGTGACTGCTAGTAATGTCTCCACCTTGGCACCGCAGCCGCTGATTCTTGTGAGTTTACGGAAGTTCCTGTTAAAGTCTGTGTGTGTGTGTGTGCGTGTGCGTGTGCGTGTGCGTGGTCTCATTCTGACAGTCTGTTTCTGTCTGTCTCCAAGTGTCTGTCGCTGTCAGTTTGTCACTCCAGAGAGACAGAGAGACTCGAGGTGCATGCGTTACTACGAGAGCATGTGTGAATAGGTCATTGTACACGGATATGTCAGTGTGTATGGGGAGGGGAGGGGGAAGGAACTGGGGAATACTTATGCGCATGCTTGTGTGCATAAGTACCCACACGTCCTTGTGTTTATGTGTATACCCACCTACCCGCCCACCCACCCGCGTGCGCGCGTGCGTGCTGTGCGCGTATACTTATGCGATCAGTTGCCGGCATAATTATATTCAATGTGTGTGTTCATCCCTGAACGCGAGCTAGGAGGAGTCGCTGAAGCGTCACTGCCAGTAGGACAGGAGCGTGGCGCACGACAGTTCAGGGCAATCCCCTGCTGTCCCCAGCCAGTGTCACCTTGAAGGAAGAAAAGACAAGTTGTGCTACTTCCTGGTCCGTTCGTTTACTTTTGGTTGATGTGTTCGTTCGTTTATTTGTTTTATTTGTTGTCTTGTTTTTTTTTGTTGTTTTTTTGTTTTGTTTTGTAACGTGAAACCGATATCCCGTGGATAGTTTTTAGCTTGCGATAGGTCAGTCGTTTATTATTTTTACTGTAAGGCTGGCTAATGTGTCAAAAGGGAGGTCAGTCGAGTGATTGCTGCTTTTGTGGCTGATTCATCGGTCACATTAATTTTATCCGTGTTGCTCTTGCACGGATAACTCGCGCGCAAGTTCACATGCATACATATCAGTACATACACGCATACAACACGTGTGCATGCACACACGCACGCACGCACGAACGCACGCACACACGCACACACGCACACACGCACGCACGCACGCACACACACACACACACACACACACACACACACACACACACACACACACACACACACACACACTCTTCCTCCTTTATCTGATCCTCGTCTGGGTCCGTCTCTTGGCTGTTTTCCGTTGACATGCAACAAATATAGTCAGTTTTCATGATCCCCCCCCCCCCCTTCTCTCTCTCTATCACACACACACACACACACACACACACACACACACACACACACACACACACACACACACACACACACACACATTCGGATGAGACGATAAACCGAGGTCCCGTGTGCAGCATGCACTTAGCGCACGTAAAAGAATCCACGGCAACAAAAGGGTTGTACATGGCAAAATTCTGAAGAAAAAACCACTTCCATAGGAAAATACAAAACAAGAGAGGCAAGGCCTTCTAGACTCACTTGTGATAAATCCCCCCCCCCCCCATAGCATTAATTACAGAGTAATTTCCCTTTTTTACTATCTGCACCAAAACGTTTGCAAAATAAATAAAAATTCCATGCTTAGCAAAAGAAGTTCCTGTTTGAACAGAAAATGAAAATAATGACTCCTCTTGTTGTTGTGTAAGAATATGAGGTCAAAGTGCCAAGTTTAGAGAATACAAAAAATATAAATATAACAGTAAATGCAGTTTGCATATAATTAGGCTTCTTTTTTTAAAAATTTTTTGTGCCCATCCCAGAGGTGCAATATTGTTTTAAACAAGATGACTGGAAAGAACTGAATTTTTCCTATATTTATGCCAAATTTGGTGTCAACTGACAAAGTATTTGCAGAGAAAATGTCAATGTTAAAGTTTACCACGGACACACAGACACACGGACACACACACACTCACACACACACACACACACACACACACACACACACACACCCGAACACCGGGTTAAAACATAGACTCACTTTGTTTACACAAGTGAGTAAAAAAATGGGTGGCGCTCTCAGTGTAGCGACGCGCTCTCCCTGGGGAGAGCAGCCCAAATTTCACACGAGAGAAATCTGTTGTGACAAAAAAGAGAAACACACACTGTGTACTGCACACACACACACACCCCCACGCGCACGCACGCATATCCACGAACCCGTCGCAAAGTTGTGCATACCGAACCCGGGAGTAAACCACCACCCCGCCTGCCCCTAACACCAAATTACTTACTCTCAGAAGCAATGTTTTGCATGTTACCACGCATCACACGTGCCACATGTTTTTGAACGTGCACACGGTCTCGTTCCTGCCGACTCAGCAGCGAATGACCATGATAACTGTATGACCTGTAAAATACACAAATATCACACAGAAGACAGCACTGAGATGCATATAAGACGGCCAGACAGTGCGGCCCTTACAGCCTCCCATGGAGGCGGCCAGTAGTCCCTTGGGGGCTCTCACGTGATGATTAACTACAAATTGCGTTAGAGCCCGCATTTTCGGCTCATACTTAGGAGCTTTCCTGATCTGCGTCTCCCCCGCCCTCAGGGAAAACGGCCAGAGAACACAGCACAGTATGTTCTGAAAACTTCAGTCAGCGCAGTTCCTCGGAAGAGGGAGTGAGATAGAGTGAAAGAGGGAGATTCAGTGGGTCTGTGAAAGATGTGTACATTGACTTTACCGTGTGTGTGTGTGTGTGTGTGTGTGTGTGTGTGTGTATTTGTATTTGTATTTCTTTTTATCACAACAGATTTCTCTGTGTGAAATTCGGGCTGCAGCGCCACCCATTTTTTTTTTTTTTTTTTTTTCCTGCATGCAGTTTTATTTGTTTTTCCTATCGATGTGGATTTTTCTACAGAATTTTGCCAGGAACAACTCTTTTGTTGCCGTGGGTTCTTTTACGTGCGCTAAGTGCATGCTGCACACGGGACCTCGGTTTATCGTCTCATCCGAATGACTAGCGTCCAGACCGGCCACCACTCAAGGTCTAGTGGAGGGGGAGAAAATATCGGCGGCTGAACCGTGATTCGAACCAGCGCGCTCAGATTCTCTCGCTTCCTAGGCGGACGCGTTACCTCTAGGCCATCACTGTGTGTGTGTGTGTGTGTGTGTGTGTGTGTGTGTGTGATACAGAGAGTGGGGGAGAGAGAGAGAGAGAGAGATTGGATCTATTCTAGATATGTAAACAAAATTGTTATTTTCTCATGTAGGTGTGATATTACGCATATTAAAAAAAACTATCAGCATGTCTGCTATAACCCTTGGCTCATGCACTCGCATAATTGCGCATGTGCTACAGACACCACACACACGCGCGCGCGCGCTCATGCATTCACCCCCCCACAAATCAACACACCGCACCACTCCAGTCCACTCCACTCCTCAACACACCATACCACTCCACACCACACAATATCCCCCAACCCACTCACGATTCCACCCACCCACCCACATCTCCACACCACACCTCACCACACACTCCGCCCCCTCCACACACACACGCTCTCTCTCTCTCTCTCTCTCTCTCTCTCTCTCGCTGGCATCCACGCACCAAGAAATAGAGACGGAATGGAACAAAGAAACGGGAGCATTTTGGGGGGCACCACACCACGGCGTGTAACTCCTTCGTCGCTAGCGTTGGCTAAAATTATGTGTTGCCTCCCTTACATTGATGAGTGCTTCCCAATAAGCTTCAGAATGAGACGGGGAAATTCGATGTTATCGGTGATATTCACTTATTACATTATTTATTATATTTTGTTGTTAACAACATACATAATTGTGAAATGATTACAATTGCACACACACACACACACACACACACACACACACACACACACACACACACACACACACACACACACGAGCGAGCGAGCGAGCGCGCGCGCAGAGAGAGAGAGAGAGAGAGAGAGAGAGATTGGAAATGTATCAGGGATGGATGAAATGAAAGCAAGAAATACAAGATGAAAACACAAGCGCGCAGTCTGGACAGAAAAAAACTTGAAAGCAGTTGTAACTCAAGTTACCTGTTCACTGACTAGAGAGAGAGAGGAAGAGGATATAAGTGGAAGTACGTGCCTGCGTGGTATGTTTCAATCAAAACCAATGCATCATCATCAAAGTTGGAAGGAAAAGAACCGTTTGAACCCTGATTGAGTGGTTTGATCGACGGGAGTCTTGTCTGTCTGTTCGTTCTTTTTATTTCACTGGAAAGAATGGGCATCATGCACAAACATCTGCTCAGCAGTTCTCAAATGCTGCATCTGGCAGAACAGATCCCCAATGTTGTTTTGATGTTGTTGTTTTATTAAAAAGAAAAGAAAATAGTCACCCTTTCTGCATACACGTTGTCAATCATTTCACAGATAGTATTGATTTTCGTGTCCATATTTTGTCAATCATTTGACAGATAGTTTCTTCACCTTTTGGTTAAGAGTATATTCTCGGAATCACGTTGTGCTTAAACTTCTGCTGGCGTCTAAAAAAGCGAGCTTGAGAGAGAAAGTGGGACGGAGGTGGGGGGGGGGGATCTAGTGTATCAAGATCATTTATATTCACTTTTTTCTGCTTTGTTTGACGTTGGTTTTTTTACTTTCTGATTTAAACATATCCTGGTTTGTGGATGTAGGGTGAGAGTCCACTCGTATGTACACTTCAGAATCACTTGTGATTTATCGTCATCATTCCGATAACCATCTGGCAGCCCCCATGAGCTCTGGAAAACATAAGTGACTTCCCGTAAGTTTGGTTTGAGATATGAGGTTACCAAAAGAAAGAACAGAAAGAGGGAAGAAGCTGCGCCACTATTTACTTTGCTCTTATACTCTGATCCAACGTAAAACTATCCTGTTTTCTACTGACCGAAATACCATGAAAAATAGTTCGTTGTGGTTTGATTGTCACCGGATTCTAAGGACCCGATAACTGCACATTTCGTAGGTGAGTGAACAAAACTTAAAGTAGTTAGAAGTTTAAAAACTTTTGGTTTGTTTCTTTCTTTAATCAAAATTTTGAATCTGAATGAATAGTCATTTTTAGATTGTGTAAAATCTTGCAAAATGCAGCTGCGCTGCACACTCTCCACATTTCTCACATTTCATGTACAATGTACACAAACTCACAGTGAGCTATCTACACACGCAAGCACGCACGCACACATTTTGTCTGTCTGTCTGTCTCTCTCTCTCGCTGCCTGCCTGTCTGTCTGTCTGTCTCTCTCTTTCTTGCTGTCTGTCACACATTTTCTCTCTCTCTCTCTCTCTCTCTCTCTCTCTCTCTCTCTCTCCGTCTCTCCGTATTTTAACTTACATACTTTAACTTTGGTATTTTAATCTTTCGAGAACACTGACATCTGTGTGTGTGCGTGCTTTCGCGTACGTGCATGCGACGTGCATA
Organism: Babylonia areolata; assembly: GCF_041734735.1. Lineage (NCBI taxonomy): Eukaryota > Metazoa > Mollusca > Gastropoda > Neogastropoda > Buccinidae > Babylonia > Babylonia areolata. Next base: position 13,178,170 of record NC_134898.1, on the reverse strand, counting down.
CGTAAGCAACCAATTGTCCTCAACAACACTCTTTCATACCACCCACAGTCCAACCCTTTCATGATTATGCTTGAGAGATTTCTTTTCAAAGCCAAGTCATTTTTTTTTCTTCCTTCTTCATTCGCGTCCGTTCCCGTTAAGATGATGGCAACTTTCCTGATGCTTGAAACATGAAGAAAAGAAGTCCGCGCGTGCTGTGATACTTTTCACTGTAAAGTGAACCTTCGCTATTTGCTTTCAGTCACTGATAGGATAGTGTGTCACATGGAGAGAAAGCCAAAGCAGTTGGCAGTTGTTCCCGACGTCCCCATGTAAGCTGCAGTCCCTCCCACTTCGCACACTGTACTCCGTCCTTCGTTTCCTCTTCAGTTGTTCTTACCGCAGCTGATGTCCATGAAAGTGGCATGTGAGGGAATTCTCATAATCTGGCCAGACCTTCGACCGCGAGCTCTGCGGGTGCATTATCGTTTTACTTGCTTAATCTTGAGCTCCAATCGGTGACGGCTTCATTTTGTTCCTTTAGTGAGTACCGAGAAAGTGAGAGAAGGTTGGGGGTAGGGGTGGAGTTGCGTGCTTCTGTGTGTGTGTGTGTGTGCGTGTGGCGGAGTTTAGAGGTGTTGAAAAAAATATATAACAGTAATGAGTCATGATCATTAACTTTTTGGCGTGTGGCTCAACGAGGGCCATCTGGATGCGAACCTGGTTCAATGTGAGCACAGATGTGAAGGGTGTGGGTTTGTGAATATGTCCTCCTTCCGCCTTATCATCATCCATCTCCTCATTTCTGTTCAGGGGAAGAACTGTTGGTTTTGAACTTCTTTTGGCGGACAATTTTTGGAATGTTATGGTGACAAAAGGAAATTGTATGTTTTCTTTAAAGAAAATAAAAAGATCCGAAGTACACAGCCCAGTATTTGAACTTTGGAGAAAAAAAAAGGTTGTTTATGTGCGTGACCGTGCCATGGGTAAAGTTGCATAGAACTTGCAAAAGAGTGAGGGAGGGTTGGCTTTCAGTGGCTGGTTGATTATGGCAAATTATTTTGATAACGCTGAAAGAACCCCAATGAAAATGAAACCAGGCCCACACTCTGAAACGTTTCACCGTGAACCTTCGATATCTGACACAAACGGACATGAGCTAGCTTGTCATGGAGAGAAAATCGGAAAAGTCAGCAATTTTCTTGCTGTCGCTTTACTGCAATCCCCTTCTCTCACCACATCCCTCTACCCTACCCCGCACCGCCTCTCTACCCTCTCTTTCCCTTCTCTTTTCCCTTCCACCCCACCTGTATGTCTGTCTCTCTTACTGTTGTCCCGTTTATCTACTCTTCTATTTTATTTCCGCTGTCGTTGCGAACTTTTGGGGGAGTTCTCATAGTCTGGGCCAATCCTTTTGTGTGCTCTGTGATGTTTGTTCAGTATCTGCCTATCTTGTCAGAGTGTTTAATCTTGAGCTTCGATCTGTAAAGGCCTCATTTTCGTTTTCACTGTTTAGAGAGAGAGAGGAGAAGAGAGACAGACAGGGACAGAGACAAAATAAGAGTTACCATTTATGTAAAGGAATTTATTAAGAAGACGGGAAAATTGTCCTTCTGGACATTTCCTGCACCGTCAGTCTCATGGTACTGTCAAGACAATCGTGTTCGGGAAGTCATCACACACCCTGCTTTCCCGTTCACACCATCATTTGCAACACACTACACAGATATATATATATATATATATATATATATATATATATATATATAATCACTTGCATAAACCTTGTTTCATCGAGAGGACATTCTTGTAGCAGAAAAGGCAGACAGAAGAAGTAAGGATGCACTTGTTAAGCGGGCTCTTCGATCCAACGGAGATCCTAATTGAATGTTTGATTCCCCTGTTTCCTTCCGACAGAAAAGGACGCCACAACAGAGCGAAATCCGGACGGGCATTCTGTACATACTTCAAACATCAGATAGGCTGGCCCGAGCCTTCAGACGAAACGTTTGTGTTGTTTTCCAACTCCTGTCGAAATTAGTATCTTGAAGTTTGGTCTGTGAAGGCTTTACTTTTTTCCGAACGAGTATGCAGAGAGGGATGGAGAGGGAAGGAGGGAGAAACGTGTATGTGTACGTGCATGCATGCGTAAAAATCCACTTTCTCAAAACATTCTTTCACACCACCTACAGTTTTCCATTAACATACGCTGGCAAATCTCTTTTCAGAGCCAAGTATTCCCCCCCACCCTCACTTTATCCGCGTCCGTTCTGAATAAACTTCCACATCACAAAAGTGCCCCAGTAAGACAGCGGATGACAACATTCTTGACTCGAGGAAGGAGAAGAGAAGAAGCCCATGCTGCGATACTTTTCACTGTTAAATGAACCGTCGGTATCTCCTTTCAGCAACTGACAGGAGCTAGTTTGTCACAGGTGTAGAAAGTCCAAGCAGGCGGCAATTTTCTCAGCCCCACCCCCTCTCATACAAACCGCAGTCCTTCTCCCTACCCTGTCCACCACACCTTAATCTTGTCTTCCATTAGTATTTGTACTGTCGTTCTGACAAGTTTGGGGAGTCCTTGTATTGTGTGCTTTTGTATGTTGGTTTGTGTTATCTTCCAACTCTCGTCAGTGTTTAATTATTTTTCTTCGATCTGTTAAGACTTTTTTTTTTCTTTCTCCACGGTGAGTATATAGAGGGAGTGTGAGACGGGGAAAGTTTGTGTGTGTGTGTGCGTGTGTGCGCGCGCGCGCGCGTGCGTGTGTGTGTGTGTGTGTGTCGAAGAAATAATGTGATAATGATAACACAAGAAGTGCGTGAGTGCTCATGTGTGTGTGCGGCGAAGGAGTTATGTGGAAAATGATAACACAAGAAGTGTGTGTGTGTGTGTTCTGGGGCGGAGGGAGCGATGGGCGGTTGGGTGTGTGTGAAGGAGTTAAGAGGTAATGAGAAGACCAGTTGCGCACGTGCATAACAGTAATGAGCCAAAATCACGAATTGTTGTCTTGGCATCGGGCAGATGGATAGCGCATGTGTACCTGTTTCTGATGGATGAAAAGTAATGTAAGCAGAGACGTGAAATTTGGCGTAGTTTCCTATATACTTTATCATCTTCCTGCTCCTTTTTACGCTTCATCATCATCATCATCATCATGAACTTCATTATATTT
>NC_134898.1:13150018-13170018 GCF_041734735.1 Babylonia areolata | reverse complement strand
TCTCAGAAGTAATGTATTGATGTGATTTATCCCAAGGAGGATGTAGACATATTTATGTATTTTTCTTTGAATTATGTAATAATAAGAAGGGAGTGTTTATCTAGTACTGTTGTCCATCCCTGGATTGAAGTCAGATTGCGAGCATTGTGTGCGAGTTCGGCACGTCGTGTGAACTTGATTTGAGTGAATGTGACAGTGTTACACACACACACACACACACACACGCGCGCGCGCGCGCGCGCACGCACACACACACACACACACACACACACACACACACACACACACACACACACACACACCGCCTTCCTACTGACACTGAGAACCATTCCTACTCTGGACTGGCTCGAGTTGAAGCCCTTCTTAGTGGTGAGGTGTCTTGCCAAAAAGTCAGAGCAATAACAGTGCTCGTCGCCTGACATTATGTAACTAAGAGACACCACAACTACACTCAATAGCGATACTCTGGAATTAGTTGGAGGGGAAGGGTGGAGGCGAAGGGTAGAGTTGTTTGGGGTGGGGTGAGGGTGTGGGGGCTGGGGTAAAGTGCTAGGTAGGGAATGGGGACATTGTTAGTTACAGTTTATTGGAAATCCGAAGCTGCATTTAAGGAGTAAATTCTATATAGACGATGGGGTTGGGGTGTGTGTGTGTGGGGGGGGGGGGGGGGGGGGGGGGGGGGGGGGGTGCTGCACAATGATAAAGGGTGATTTTAGTGTATCTTTCGTAATTCATTTGAACGGATTTTGACTCACTTGTGTAAACAAAGTGAGTCTTTGTTATAACCCGGTGTCTTCTTGTATCTGTGTGTGTGTGTATGTATGTATGTGTGTGTGTGTGCGGTAAACTTTTGTTTTTTTTTGTTGTTTTTTTTTGATGGAAATGCTTTATCTGTCAATACCAAAGTTGGATTAAACATTGTGGCCGAAAAAAATCTTCACAGTCATACCAATAACATGTAAATCTTCCAGATTAAGCTGTATATCCGGATCATGAACGGTTTATTTCGTTGAGGTTCGGGTTTGAAGACGGCATGACAATGTTTTTCTTGTTCGCAATTAAAAGAATAGAAATACAAATTCTGGACAGAATACACACAGTGACACCAACTACAACATCGACGTATTTACTGCATATGAATATTTTAAAGTGGATATTGGATTAACTAGAACGAACAGTTCCAGTTTCGGTAAGCGTAGTGTACAACGGTCGTCACAGATCTGGAGAAAACGGCTACATGTTGCAGTGTGCCTGAGGCGATGGCAAAGTCTCCTTTACCACGGACTTAACAGAATAATATCCATCAAAATAACATGATTTAAATGTAGTTACCACATTGAATACAGTAATCAATTTATCGCGGTAAAAAAAAAGAAGTTAAGTTTGGTTGTTCGTTGGGAGATGCGTTGTTGTGCTGTGAATAAGTCTTCTTGCTTCCGACATGACACTAAAATACCGGTTTGTTGTTGTTGTTGTTGGTGGTGGTGGTTTTCTAAATAACAAGCTCGATAATATTTGATACAGAACACATTTTTGACTCATCTGTGTAAACAAAGTGAGTCTATGTTTTAACCCGGTGTTCGGTTGTCTGTGTGTGTGTGTGTGTGTGTGTGCGTGCCCGTGGTAAACTTTAACATTGACATTTTCTCTGCAAATACTTTGTCAGTTGACACCAAATTAGGCATAAAAATAGGAAAAATTCAGTTCTTTCCAGTCATCTTGTTTAAAACAATATTGCACCTCTGGGATGGGCACAAAAGTTTTTTTAAATGAAGCCTAATTATATGCAAACTTCATTTACTGTTATATTTTTTGTATTCTCTAAACTTGGCACTTTGATCTGATATTCTGACCCAACAACAAGAGCAGTCATTATTATCATTTTTTGTTCAAACAGGAACTTCTTTTGCTAAGCATGGAAGTTTTATTTATTTTGCAAACGTTTTGGTGCAGATAGTAAAAAAGGGAAATTACTCTGTAATTAATGCTAGGGGACTTAATTTGCTTTAAACTGATCTTTCTCATCTTGAACATTACATTTTGAAATTATGCTCAGTACATAAAAAGCTTGGATTAAAGTGTATCACAAGTGAGTCTTGAAGGCCTTGCCTCTCTTGTTAACTATTTGTGTTTAATCTGTTTTCTCCCATGATCCTATACTGGATAAAATGCGTATCACATGTGAGTGTTTAAGGCCTTGCTTCTCTTGTTGATTTTCTTTTTCTTCTTTGTGAGCGATTCCAGACACGTACAAAAAAAAAAAAAAAAAAAAGAAGAAGAAGAAGAAGAAAATAGTATAAACATATGAGTTTGTAGTAAGCTTGTGTTGTTCATGAGTTTTTTGTACTCTGTGTGTGTTTGGGGGTGGATGCATATGCGCGTGTGCTTACATAAAACATAAATGTGTGTTTGTATGCATGTGTGCGTTCAGTTTCATTTAGTGCATGTGTGTGTGTGCATGCGTACTTACGGTTGTGTTGTTCAATGCTTCCATAAGTGTGAGGAGGGGAGAGGGGGTATTAGGACATGCGGAGACGGTGTCCGATAAAGTAATACATAAATTCATTTTTGAAACGCAGGTGATCTCTCTCTGTCTCTGAGAACGAGTGTGTGTGTGTGTGTGTGCGTGCGTGTGGTGTGTGTGTGTGTGTGTGTGTGTGTGTGTGAACCTATTAATCATTCGGAAGGGCTGTGTGGCCTGCAGCCGGCCCCAAAGGAGTCGTCCTGTTGCTATTTGCCGTGCTGACATTATTAATCATAAGGCGAGGTGTGGTCGGTCCACGTCTCGATCCCAACACTGTACTGTCTGAATCCTCAGGGGATTAACCTGCTGCTATGAGATCTTTATCTCTGTGTGTGTCTGTGTGTGTGTTTGGCTGGTTCTTGTTTTGCCTCTCACCCATCACCCCTCCTCTCACTCCTCCTTGCTGGGAGCCCTTGCCTGGTGGCTTGCTTCGTTGTCTCCATGGCAGTTTCTCTCGGTTGTCTGCCTGTCTTTGAGTCAGAATCGGATCCCTTTTATTATCTCAGGTCACTGTTCATACTGACTACTGACGACTATCGTGGGTACGGACAAAGAAACACGTGCACAGTAAATCGCTCTTTATTTCCACTGCTGACGCGAAACGCATTCATATTGAGCGCGTATGACCTTCCTCGACTTTCAAAAAAAACAAGAAAAAAAAAAGAAAAAGAAAAAAAAACCAAACGAACTTGTATGCACTATTTTTAAAAAGAGGATTTCGATAGTTTTTATCAAATTGCTTTCCCCTGAAAAATACTAATGTTCTGAAATGCTCCTCCAGTCGAGGACTTTGTTACGGCAGCATGGTAAATATTAGCCTAAGAAATGTAGATGGTAAGTTCAGTTTCTCATCAACTGACAAAATTGCCTCTCAGTTTTTAGATCGACAAAGATGACAGTTGGTTAACCTCCGCCTTCCCAACTCTCAATCCAATTTCGGTTCCTCGTGTATTTTGTTATGTATTGTTTTAGAATAATATTGTTGATGCATTTTATGCATTGTTTAGTTTTGGGAGCGAATGAGTTTCGTTTTGATCAAATCGAGACAACATTTTACTATACAAGGCCGGTCATCCAAGGACGTTATATGTGTAAGTCGAAAAACTGCACCATTTTTCGTCTGCCTGTTGACGTTTTGTCTGTGTTCACTAAGGCCGTAGACGGACGACGAATGTGCGTGTCTGTCAGTCCGTGTTCATTTTTGAACGCAGCACCCCCCCCCCCCCCCTCTCTCTCTCTCTCTCTCTCTGTCTCTGTCTGTCTGTCTCTCTCTGTCTCTCTCTCTCTGTCTGTCTCTGTCTCTCTCTCTCTCTCTCTCTCTCTCTCTCTCTCTCACTCACTCACTCTCTCTCTCAATTCGATTCAATCCTTTTTGCTGTAAAGAAATTGCTCGGACTGTCATTGCAAACACCTAATGATTTTAGTGTAAGGAACAGTCAGATATCCTATCTTTTTTACTTCCACTGTTAAATGTATTCAATATTGGCTGTAAATAACTCAGATGGAAGATCACAGATCACCCCATAAAGCCTGTTGAATGCTATTAGGTTTAGATAATAGAGGCAAGAGAAATTTGGTGTCTAATGTGAGAATGGAATTTTGCGAGTATGGTTTTGGTTTTGTATGGTTGAACCAAGGTGTCGGAGATATCAGCGAATTTATTCATGTATTTCGTAGAACATTAATTGATTGTAGATGGCAGAATTGGAATTCTCATGTTCAGAATAGCGACAGATTTGATTTGTATCGAATGTTTTGTCATATACCTTACAATATGCCAGTTTATATGTCAGTGAGATTTAATAGACATCTGATATATATTCTGGCAAGGTTTAGATTAGATGTTACTGAAATACATACGCATTATTATCGATATCGAAAATCATGTGTCCAAAATTTGATTTGTCCATTGTGTCAACAATCTAAAGAAGATGAAGTTCACTTTGTGCTGTGTTGCCCAGTATTAAGAGATCTTAGAGAACAATTGATTCCACCTAAATACTGTCAATGCCCTTGCTTGTTTAGACTTACCATGTTAATGTCATCAACAAATGAAAAGACTGTCAAGGAGTTCGCTCAATATCTGTATAAAGCACTCAAAAGGAGAAGTGTATATGTTACATCACGAAGACTTTTGAACGTATGACTTCATCATTTTTACTGTATATCCGCCTTCAAAGGGGCTGTGGCCTATATGAATAACCCATCTCAATCTCAATCTCAATATATATATATATATATATATATATATATATATATATATATATATATATATATCTTTCTCTCTCTGTCCGTTTATTCTAATAATTGTTATGCAATGAAAGTATGTTGACGCATTCACCTTTGTCAAAAGGATCTCGTGTCATAAGAAATTCATAGCCAGTGACATTAAAGTGTCACCCCCACCCCGTGTGTGTGTGTGTGTGTGTGTGTGCGCGCGCGCGCTTTCCTGTCTTTGTTTTAGACGCGCGTCTGTGTTGTATGTAAGTGCGTATGCGTGTATATGTGTTTATGTGCGGCTCGCTTTGTCTCTTCTTTGGTGGGCCGGGCATGCGTGAGTGTGTGCGTTTGTGTGTGTCCCCCTCTCTTTCTCAGTCTCACTCCTGTGATATCTGCGTGTGTGAGTGAGTGAAAGAGAGAGAGAGAGAGTGTGTGTGTGTGTTTCTCTTTCCCTCTGCCTCTTCCTCGCCTATCCCCTCTCTTTCCCCATCCCACCCGGTACGGTTGCCCCCAGCTGATTCGCTAACAGTCGGAGGAGACAGGTGCACCGTTTGAAATCTCACTCGTAGCACACACACACCAGTGCCGTGTTACACCAGAATGACCCTCTCGCCAATTTATCTCCATGGAGTCATTTTAGGGAAGGCTAGTTAGCCAAGTTAGCCTGGAAAGACTGCAACCTTTGGACATGGGCTGGAATCGTTCAGAACAGTTCTGCCCCAAAATTACCCAGTGAAAATGTGTCTTTATTTTCCAAACAAGTCATATTTTGACATGCATGTTTGGAAAATAAAGGTATTTCCACTGTAAAGGTATTTGTGAGGTTACTCTGGGGCATGGCGTGGAGGTTTTTTTGTTTTTTTTTAAAGATTTTTTTTATTTATTATTATTATTTTTTTTAATTTAAAGGCTTACCCTGGAACAAATCCATATGGGGGGTGGGGGTACAGTGGCGAATCCAGTGGAGTCAAAACAGTGCTTGGAGTCACTTCAAGGTACAACACCGGCAGTTCATGTATAGCTCTATCAGGGGGAGGCTTGGTGGCCTGTGCAGACCTGCTCTATGATAGGATTTTGGGTCTTTGGTTGGTGCTCGCCTCATTACAGTTCGTGTAGCACTGCTCGGCTATTTCATCTGTGTGTGTGTGTGTGTGTGTGTAAGTGTGCGTGTCAGGATCTATCGTATAGCACTTCCCGGGTAAGGTTAATGATTGGTTTCAGTGTGGTTTTGTTATTGTTGTTGTTACTGTTATTGTCATTGATGATGATGTTGTGCATTTTCAACAACATAATAAATAGTCGCAATTTTTATATATATGTAAAAGAAAACAACTGCTTTGTGTCTCGGAACAGTGTTTGACCGCGAATGTGTGTGTGCATGGAGGAGCTAGAGAGAGGGATGGGGGTTAACTCTATACCAGCGTATTGCAACCGGCTGTGAAACTCGATTTTTACCTGTTCTCCTGCGTTGTGCGTGGGCGCACCTTCGCTTCCTGTGTGGCTGTTTTAAGTTGTGCAGTTGCTCAGGTGATTTTTTTTCTTTTCTCATCGTTAAATGATATAGTCATTCATTTATTGGTTAGTGACTCATCGTTTATATATATATATATCCTCTCTCTCTCTCTGTCTCTCTCTCTCTCTCTCCCTTTCTCACAGAGTCCACACACACACACACACACACACACACACACACACACACACACACACACAGAGAGAGAGAGGGAGAGAGAGTCGTAATGATCTCTTCCTCATCGGACAGTGACCTCTAAGAAAAGAAGAAGAAAAAAGCACACACACACACACAGATCATCAAGGTTGATAAGATGTAGCCCATCTAAGAGGGTGTCTTGAGTCACGTGAAGGTCGCCAAGAGTTTCGCGTTACGCACAGGAGGTGGGAGTGAAACTGGACACTTCACATCCTGACTGCACTGCCCTGACTGTAGCCATAAGCCACACACCCTCCGCCTCCAGGCGATATCTGTGTGCCACTAGTGGAGCGGTGGCCTGGTTGTGCGTCCGCACAGGAAGCGAGTCCAAGGGTTCGAGTCCCATATATATTGTCACGGCTCGTTGGCGATCTGCGTGCATGCCTGTCTGCATTTTGTTTTCCGTCCTTTTTCCCCCTTTCTCTCTCCCTTTCCCCCCTCCCTCTCTCCCTTCTCCTCCTCTCTCTCCCTTCTCCCCCTCTTTCCATCCCTCTCCATCTCCCTCTATCCTTTATGCTTTTGCACGTGTGGCATGTCCCTTCTCCTGAACGTTTGTTTTGAACTCTGAGCGAGTTCAGGAATCGTGCTAGTTAGGAAAGAAAGATTTCTCTGGGCTGTTGAGGCCAAGCTTTGCAGAGAGACGGGTCGCCGTTCCAGCGTGCGTGCTGTAGGGCGCCGTCGGTGAAGTAGTGGGGGCGTTTCCCTTTGTCACCCCTTCTTCTGTATTAGTCTGTTTCACTCTGGGCCAGTGACGTGCCTGGTGACAGGTTTTCCGGTGTTTCCTTCCCTTCGTGCCGCTGCCTTCGACGGGTCCCCAGAACACAAGCCTGGAAACTTCCTCACTCCCGTTCCCACTCCCACTCCATATTTCCGTCGTACCTTTTCCCACCTTCCCACTGTCCCTCTTGCCGACCAGCTTCAGCCATCAAGCTACAAGTGTCCGTTTTCAGCTGTCAGCGCGAGTTTGAACTCTGGTGGCGGAGTTGAGCAGCGCTGGCGCTGCAGTTGACTGTGAATGGCATAGTTAAATTGTGCAGTGGTTAGACAGAGGTTTTTTGTTTTGTTTTGTTTTTGTTTTTGTTTTTTTGTTGTTGTTTTTTTTTTTTTTGGGGGGGGGGGGGTTGTGATGCCTTGTTTTGTGGCGTGTATTTATTTATGTATTTTTGCATCACCTCAGTAAAGCAACGAGCTGAACTCTTCTGTGTCTCTGTGTTTGTGTTGTCGGGACGTTAGCTAGTCTGGGAAGGGGTGGGGGTTCATGGGCAACCCCTTACAGGTTGTGACATATATAAAGTTGTGTGTGTCTGTGTATGTGTGTGGTTAACTCCTCCCCCACCCCCACACCCCCTCCACTCTACTTTGAGTGGTGTGCTGGGTGCTAGTCATATGGAAAGTTGGCAGAAACATTGAAACGCTTTTCTGCCAGTACAGTGTCCAGTGAGGGTCTGGGTTCCATTTCCGCTCTCAACCTTTCACCCAAGCTTAAATAGAAAATAGTCTGAGTATGTAGTCATTCGGATGAGACGATAAACCATGGTCCCGTGTGCAGCACGTATTTGGCGCACAGAAAAAGAACCAATGGCAACAAAAGTTTGTCCTCTGGCAATTTTTTTGTAGAAGAAATCCACGGTACGTTCATATACATGCATGCACTCAAGTCCTGACTAGCGCACTGGGTTGTGCTGCTGTCAGGCATCTGTCAAGCAGATGTGGTGTAGCGTATATGGATTTGTCCGAACGCAGTGACGCCTACTTGAGAAACAGAAACTGGGTTGATAAACCAACGTCCCGTAGACAGCATGCACTTAACGCACGTAAACCAGTCCATGGCAACAAAAGGATTGTCCCCATCAAAATTCTTTTGAAAAATCCACTTCGTTGGTAAAACAAACACATGCAGACAGAAAACAAACGAAAAAATAATTGGGTGGCGTCGCGCCGCTCTCCCCGAGTAAAGCGGCTCGAATTTCTTGCAGAAAAATATGTTGTGACAAAACAAAACAAAACCCAAAACTAAAGTTTGGAGTGCGTATAGTGTTTCCATATCGCGGTGTTTGTCTTTTCTGCTGTCTTTGTTTTGTTTTTTTGTTTGTTTTTTTCTGTGCTGTGATGTGTCTTGGCGCTCAAATCGATGTTGGCGTTTATTGTCCACTGTGTACAGTGAATTTTCGATGTGATCGTATTCTTGACATTTGCGTTCACGCATTTGCAGACAGCAGAGGTGAAGCGGGGAGAGAGAGAGAGAGACCAGATGTTGACTCAGCCTCACAGTATTTGTGAGCGCGCGCAAGTTTCCTGTTTTGTATGCGCGGGTGTACGTGTGTGTGTGTGTGTGTGTGTGTGTGTGTGCTATCATTAAGAGAGATTTTAGTATGTCTTTAGTATGTGTGGCTGTGTGTATGTGTGTGTGCCTGTGCACGTGTCTGTGCTTGTGTGTTACTGAAGGTCAAAAAGAACGGAGGAAAACGATACGGTTTCGGGGTCAGAAAGACGATGTAGAATGCGGAATGGTGTAACTGAATGCAGTCATTATTGCATTATTTTACGTTGCAAAAGAAAGAAGAAAACAGAAAGAAAAAAAGTAAAAGGACACGGTTGTGTGGCAGGCGTCCCCCATTGTTCTGTTTTCGCGTAAATTGTCAGTCCATATTTCTTCGTGACTTTGAAGCTGATGGTTGGCTGATGTCTTTCCCCGTCTGTTGCGTTTCATTCTAGCCAATCTCTCTTAAACCTATACACGCGCGCGCGCGCGCGCGCACACACACACACACACACACACACACACACACACACACACACACACACGCTCGTTTATCAGTTATAGTGAAAAGACGTTAACGAACACGCATATCGGAGAGGGAGGGGGGCAGACAGACAATGGAGAGAGAGAGGGGGGAGGGGGGGGGGTCAGATAACAAGAGAACACTTCAATACATCCGTGTTACCTTATTGTAAAATGCGTTCAGACTATGATACGTTGTAAATCAAGCATTTGAGGAAATCTGAACTGAGAACTTCCACTCAAAAAGAATTTCTTCACTGGTTCACATGTACCGTGCTACCACGTGAGTTTTTGTGTACCTGTGCGAAATCAGAACGTTTTTCCTTCGGTCGAGCAGCGGTTACTTACATGTTACCCGTTTCGGACCGTGCTTTTGGCTGATGAGCCTCCCTGCTCTCATCAACAGTAAAGAATGGAGCGTGGTCCAGTGTCCATAAGTTCGAGACCCATGTATGGACAGGGAATTTTGCTCTCTTCCCCCATCCCCCCAGTGCCCCCATTCCCATCCATCGGTATCTTTAATGGCGGTGTCGGTGCTAGTCTTTCGGATGAGACGATAAACCGAGATCCCGTGTGCAGCATCCACTTAATGCACATAAAAGAACCCACGGCAGTATTATTGTCTCTGGCAATATTGTGTAGAAAAAGGCACAGTGATAGTAAAACAAGTACACTTGCAGCCATGAAAAAAAAAGGAATGGAAAAAAAAAAATTGCTGGCCCATCACTATTGTGACGCGCTTCAACCACAACCTCGTCATCTGATGAGAAAAGACAGCTGGTAAACAAACTGTGAGATAAGCATGGGTAGGTAGCTGAGTGCAAGGTGTTTGTACAGGCAGACACGTACGCATGACTAGATTATTTATAAGGCCATGACAAGCAGATGGACAGTGGCAGATAGCACGTTCTGATTAGTCGTTGTCTTTTGGGTTGTGGTCACGGCCACTTGCTTCAGATAAACGGCATTATACGTGGAAACACACGGATGTCTCTGGAGGTAGAAGTTGATCCGTTTGTATTATTTATAATCAAAAGAAAAATAACAATAAGTTTGTCAAAAATAACAATGAAAAGGAGGCATGTTGTAAAGAAGATGAGATGATCATCAGTGTGAGAAGAAAAAAAAAAAAAGGTGGATGGTCGGGGTGGGGGGGCTTTGTACGTGGAGAGGTGTTTGTGGGACAGTACTTACTACGTTCTGTGGAGCACGGGCTTTAGAAGATTTGGCAACACTTGTCTGTTGGTGGGGCAGAGAGGGCTGGACGGTACCTGGGGCGAAGTACAGCCCCTCTGTATGCGTATGTGTGGAGGAGGGGGTGGGGGGGAGAGAAAGCACTCCTTAGATAGACCTGCGGATGAACTCCTTTAGTCCCCTCCACCTCCACCACACGGAACGACGAAAACCACTGGCTGCTTGAATCTCTTTTCACACTCCGCTGGTCAGGTGATCCCGAAGGCGGAAAAAAAGAAGGAAAACAACAACAACAATAACACTCTGGTATTTCTTTCCGGCATGGTATTATGTAGTACACCGGCCGCCGGTCTGCTGAGTGTGTGTGTGTTTACGACATCCGCTTGCGAAAAGAGAATGGTATACCCGTGTGACGGTAAGAACACCCAGTCATTATCGTTGGGCCCACAACTTCTTATGTGCAGTGAATCTCTCTCACAGCATTCCTGTTTGTGCGTGCGTGTGTGTGTCTGGTGGAGGAGATAGACAGCTGGGTCTCATCACGGCCACACCTGGGTGTGAAACCATGGCAGTTATTTCTTCTTCCCATCTCCTCTCACCACTGTCCATGTGAAGGGAATAGCGGCTTTGAACACAGGTGTGGAAACGGAAGAATGTATCGGCTGGCGCTACATTTGTGGCAGTGGGACTCCTGGTGCCGTCGTTGGTGGTGGCTTTGATCATAAGAGCAGTGATAAACTTTTATTGTGACTGGTAACAAGCGTGACTCCTGTGCTTACTAAAGTGTGTGTCAGGTACGTACACTTTTTTTTTCTTTGAATATGATGTACTTGTTTTAGATTGTTCGGTTTGTTTCAAGAATCAGCTTCGCTGTCCTTGCCCCCCCTACCCCTCCCCGCACACACACACACACACACACACACACACACACACACACACACACACCTTGACATACGCTACATGAAATGTTTGCTTACAATCATCTTTGTTCACCAGTCCAGTTCCTCCTCTTTTTTTTTTCTCCCACCAGTGTCTTCACTCGTATAGATCGATTTCGTAGATGCCATTCTAAACCAGTCTGAAAAGTGATATTTAATTGTGTAAGGCAAAGCAATCCACTATCGATTAACTGAATTATTGAGGGAGAGAGAGTGGGTCGGGAGGGGTGGCAGGCGGTTTGTTTGTTTGTTTGTTTTTTTGTGTTTTTTTTGTTTGTTTTTTGTGGTTGTACACATCAGTAGGACTGAAGACTGAGAGACGACTGTGAGGTGTAGTCATACAGTTGGTAGTGATCCCAGTATTGTGCGTGCTCCACGATCACCTCCAACCCTAGCTCCATGGAAACCTTGTGTCAGAACAACTCGGCTGCGAAACAGAGAGAGGTAAGCCGCACTCACATTGCGACATAGATAATTATTGTCTCTGACAGGAGGAGAGGGGAAGAAATGTGAAGGAAGAGGGGTGTGAGAGAGGGGAGGAGGAAAAAATGATGTTTAGTGTATGCGCTTTTGACATTACAGTTACGTGTCTGGTGTTACGGTTACGTGACTGTTATTATTGTTACGTAGCAAAAAACAACAACAACAAAAACAAAAACAAACAAACAAAAAAACAACAACGCTACAGTTATGTGGCTTATATTACGTTTTCGCTACTGTTCTGAGTTTTGTTACGTGACTAAATGTATTACAGTTACGAGGCTAAAAAATTACAGTTGCTGTTATTATTACAATCACGACTGATATTACAGTTGTGTGGCTCAGCATTATGACAGTTACAATGTTGAGAAAAAATAATCGATGGATAAGTTAATCCACTGTAATCATTTTTTACTCAGTCACACACATAATACCTTGCTTACATTTGTTTGCTGTAAGTATATGCCCACCCCAATATCCACACTGTTGCAACTTGTCTTTCCACTCCTGTTCTTACTGACCAGTATTCGAACGTCCTTGTCAGTTTCCGTCCTTAGTTTTTTGTATTAGTTTACATTATCTTGAACTGTAAAAAGGAGGTAAAATTGTTCACATTCCTGTAAACATTGCGACGTATAGGATTTTAAACGTTGTTTCCAACATTGGATTGAAAATAGGTGTATGTGACTTGTTCGTGGCGATGGTATATGATTCCAGTCGTATATTCTTTTTTTCTTCTCTCTTTTCTCTGGAATTGTACAGTTCATATAAAGTGCAAAAGTATACATACAGGTAACCATCAGTGAATGTTTCATGCTGGCCTCAGAAAAAAAACAAAAACAAGAGGACATTAAATTTGATATGTTCGTGACTTTGAAATGGAATTGAATAGCGACATGGTTAATAATAATTGTGTTCGGTAAGATTATGGTGTCAACGTTTGATCAGCACGTGGTATCTAACTAGATTGTAAGTTTGCGCGTGCGTGCTTGCTTGTGGAGAGTTGGTGTGCAGTGTATGGAGATTTCACAACCATGGTGCACCTTAAAAAATCATGCAATGATGTAACTGGCTATTTTGTTGAGTACATATTGGCCTTCATGTTTGCATACTAGACTTTCCGACGAATGCGAATGGATGGGATTGGAATGGGGGTAGTTACCACCACTCAGTCAGACCCTTTCACCGTTCTCTGTACCATTACTTAGCCACCCTCGCCCTCGTTAAAAGCCTATTTACCTGCACAGTTTTCTCTATTATTGTTCCCATTTTGCGCGTGAGTGATTTTAGTACCGCATAGATGCCTATCACTAGATCCGGCACGCTTTTTTTATTTTTTTATTTTTTTTTAATTCCTGGCTGACGATCTATCAACGACCGCACACGTCTACACAATACAGCCTCTCTGGTGCTTTTGTTAGGCTCTCTCATGTGAATGACTGTAGAGTGCTGCATAATAATTGTGTTGTTTTAGTCACGGTCTGTCTGGTGAAATGGCCGCGGTCAGTGCTGCAAGGTGTGATGATTCAGTCATGGTTTTTCAGCGCAGACGACAGCTAAACTGCGGTCTCTCCCTCCCACCCACAGGGAAAACCAGGGTCAAAATTGCATTGCTCGAGAAAATATCTGATCACATAGCGACCTGGCACGGTTGTAAACTTTTGGCCTCAGGATATTGTCTGCCTTGACTGAGTCCGGCTGAGATAGTGACAGGATTAGAGTATTGCCAGCGATGTTAATCGCTCGTATCAGTTTTCACAGCAGTGGCTGGAATGCGATTTGTGACACGGGAGTCAGTGTTCAGCCTTTGTCGGGTGTTTGTGCCTACGTCCAGTTACTGATCAAAACCTTCCACCGATTGTTTGGTGGCTCATCTGCCACTTGCACCTGATTATTATTTTTTACCTGTTGGTCAGTCAGTTCCTGGCCAGATTGACAGGGGATTGGATATGTCACAATTCGAGAGAGAGACAGACAGAGAGAGAGAGACGAAGCGAAAATTCATGGCTTTCCCCACTAAGGAGAGAAAGTTGCTGTGGCATATTTAGTTTAATCCGATGCAGTACAATACAATTCAATGCAGTTCAATTTAACTCGATGCAAAACAAGGCAAGACAAATTCTGAACACCTGAGTACGACCGGCCGGCTGCTGAGGCATGCATTGTTCGCTCGTCAGTCACGAGGAAGCCACAATCAGAAGGGTGGCTGTCAGTGTCACGCCAGGGAGGCGGCCAGTCCGCTTGGATTGGAGTGGATTTTAAACTGTCTGTGTGGCGGTTAACTGTTGTGAGCTGGCGAGACCAGACCCATGCATGCAACTCAAACACAACAAACCAATTATGATGATGATAATAAGGATGAAAGATGGTGATGATAATGGTAACAATAATTGAATTAGTAATTGATGTTGATGATGATCACACACACACACACACACACACATTGCTAAGGGAATGCTTATTAAAAATGAATATATTTTGAGACTGATTGATTGATTTCAGATTTTTTTTTAAATAGTGTTAAACACACTGAATGGCAGCTAGTCCCAAATTTGCGGGGCAGTGGAGCTAAAAGTAAGCTCCCAATCTGTCTTCATTTAATATTCCAATCCAGCGGACACATAAATGGATTGATCATACAACCGCTGCGCCGCATTAATAAATTTCTTCTCGGTTTTTTTTTTTTTTTTTTTTTTTTTTTTCCAAGAAACCTTGGCTTGTCGAGAAACTTGGAAACCGATTGCCTCCCTTCCACCAGTGGACGCTACGTCGTGAAGATGGATGCCCGGTCCCCATTTAGTTTTAAAGGTTTTTGTTCACCATTGATTTTTCTTCTTTCTTTCTTTTATTTAATTTTTCTTTTTTTCTTTTTTCTTTTATTTGTTTAAGAGAAAACGAATTTCGCAGCGCACGTGCGCACAGTGCATTTTTTCCTATCCTTTTCTTCGTTTTGAATTACAATATTAAAAAGAAAATAAAAACAGAGAGAGGAACACACACACACACACACACACACACACACACACACACACTGTGGTATGAATAAAAGTATATACACTGATGGTTGATTATTCATGGTTGGCTAACAAATCATGCACATACTTGTGAGACTCCCTCGCGCAGTGAAGTCTGCCTCGTGCTGAAATTGTTGGTGTGGTGAATTTCTCAATTACAAAGTAGACAGTCCTAAAGTGAATACAAATTTTCGTTCAAACATTTACAGTATTAGAAAAGCCGAGTGAACGTGCCGTATCTTCATGTCTGTCTTACCAAACCAGTAACGAGTCAATGTTGTAAGCATACCAACACGCAAATTACAGGTTGGTTTCAGTCACCTTGTAATTACATAAGCGATGTATTCGTGAACGTCGCTTATTGTAGTGCTGTTTGTGTTCTGCTTTAGTGCTTGTTGAGCTTGAAACTGCTCTCTCTCTCTCTCTCTCTCTCTCTCTCTCTCTCTCTCTCTCTCTTTCTGTCTGTCTGCCTTATTCACTCTCACTGTGTCTGTCGCTTTCTGCCTTTCTCTTTGTCTCACACTTCAGTCTTTCTTCTTAGATGTGGGTGGGAGTGAAGAAGGATGGAAGTGAGGATTGGGGATTAGTGATTTTTTTCTCAAATTATTCTACACACACACACACACACACACACACACACACACACACACACACACACACACACATATGTACAGAGACGGAGAGAGAGAGAGGGTTTTTTTTGTTGTTGTTGTTGTTGTTGTTTGGTGCTTTTTAATCATCATTTCAAGTTGTTTTTGTTTTTTGTTGTTGTTGGTTTTTTCCCTTCTTTTCTAATCATTAGATGGATGAATATTTTTTGCTTCTGGTTTTGCTTTTTAGTTTTCATTTGAATCTCTCTCTCTCTCCCTCTCTCTCAAAAAAAAGGGGGGAGGGGGGGGAGAAGGTAATTTCATCAAGTTGATGACTTTCTGTTTTCTTTTACTTTACTAACTAGGAGAATGTGTATATATCTGGGTCCGTGTTTCCTTTTCAGTTTTTTACCCTCCTCCCCAGTAATCATCTTCTGCTTCTTCCTCTTCCTTTTCTTCTCTTTTCTTCTTTTCTTTCTTCATCTTCCCCCTTTTACGTGAGCGTGATAAACTCCGGGCCTCAGTTTATATTCTCATCTGAAGGACTATCACCCAACCCACCACTCAAGATCTAGTGGAGGGGAGAGTAAAAAATCCCGATGCGTGTATGGGACTCTAACTTGGGACACTCGCTTTCCAGTCGGCTGCATTACCACTATCGCTCAATATAATGAATATGGAGCACACGATACTTTTGTGCCAACTCATTGAAGAAGACTTACAAAAATGATCCATAATTGTTTTGTTTGTTTCACTTTACGTTGTTGTTTTTTTTATTTTATGTCATATATATTTTATGTTTTTGGGGGTTTACACACACACACACACACACACACACACACACACACACGCGCGCGCGCGCGCGCGCGCACACACACATATTAATTACTGCTTTTTCTTTCAGTGGCATTATCCACACACGACCCGCATTCCCCCCATACGGTCTTGTTGCAACCTTTTCTGCAATTCCTTCCCTGTCAACCGGCACAAAGTTGTTTGTTTATCTGGAGAGTACTTTCTTTCTGTGTCATTGACTCACCGGCAGGAAAGGAACTGTTCCAATCTTACGCCTGCCTTGCTTCCCAAGCCTTGGCATGGGCGAAGTGAATCCGGACGCTGCACTTTTTCGAGGGAGCTTAGTTCAGTTTTTCCCCCCGGACTCGGTACACATTAGTTCGAAAGAGCGGTCATCGAAACCCTCGGCCACCCAAGCATTTAAGCAGAGGTTGGTTCAGAAGATAAGTACGTTCGCGCGCGCGCATGCACACACACACACACACACACACACACACACACACACACACACACACACACACACACACACACACACTGAGTGAATGGTGTAGCGATTTGACACGGTCGGTTGATGGGTGCAATGTTGCGTGGTCCTGTACAAGTTGTGATCCAAGTGACAGCCACAGTGTGAACTTTCTTTTCTTTCCTTTTCTTCTTTTCTTTCTTTCTTTCTTTTTCCTTCTTTTCTTTCTTGGCCATCTTGACCAGAGATATCTGGAAAGTGGATGTGGGTACCATGGTTTGTGGGGTTTTTTTAACACACGTATGTATGCTCACTTTTTTTTAAGTACAAGATTATTAGGATTTCCCCCTCATGGTATTACTCTTTCTGTCACAATGTATTTTTCTGTGAAGTTCGGGCTGTTCTACCGATTTATACTCTTTATATCATTATTATTGTTACAAACAGTTTTACCAGATTCATTACCACAAAGCTTTTGCTTTTTTTTCCCCGCTGTTTTTTGTGCACTTTTTGACAATTTCCCGTTTTATCGTAAATGCCTTTGAAAAAGAAAAATAACAAGAACTTATTGAAGCACTTTCCTATTTATAGTAATTTGACATTTTACAAAACATCTATTTACTTTTTTTCTGAATTGCTATTTGTTCATCAGTTTAGTTCTTTTAGCACTTTGTATTGCTTTTAAGCCCAAACCAGCACCTCGGGTCTATGCGTTTAAACGTCCTCTGTCCCGTCCATTTTGTGTATTTTATTTTTATTCAAATATTTGTTGTTGTTTTTCAGCAGATGTGTGGTGCAAATGGATCTAGCTCTTTTTTCTTTTCTTTTTAATTTGCGTGGGCGCGCGGGCGCGCCGACACACACACACACACACACACACACACACACAGAGCAGTCCACTTCATTCCAGTCCCCGAGGTACTAGAAGTCAATAGTAATGCCGCCTAGACGCGGGGGACAGCGAGTGAGCGGATGGTGAGACAAGAGGTACTGTAGTTATCGAAGCTTGGAGTAATCCTGAGGGACACGCCAATTGCTGTACACCACACCTGTTACACCTGTCTTCCTTTTATACCAACGGCAATGACACACGATACTCTCAACCAGAGTGACTTGATGGAATGTTCAACTCTCTGTCACCCAGCTTGTTGCCAAGGCCAGCCATGAGGCAGTGGGTGAGAGAGAGTGGAGTGGGCTATGGGGAACGGGGGACGGGGGTGGGGGTGGGCTTTGCGGGGGTGTGGTAGAGAGAGAGAGAGATTACTGTTATTGTCCGTGCTTGCAAGGTCAGTTGTTACATTCACATTTTGCTTGCAGGTGTATGTGGTTTGTTATTTTCCCCCCTCCACCGATCAGTTCATCGGGATATTGGGGGGTGAGGGGGGGGGGGGGGGGGGCGATGATGGTAGGCATAAGAAGTAAGATATGCGTAAGCAGCTCGGATTGTCTGTTTCAGTTTCTTTGTCTCTCACCCCTTCTCTCAGCTCCCTCCATCTCTCTCTCTCTCTCTCTCTCTCTCTCTCTCTCTCTCTCTCTGTGCGTGTCGATTCGATGAGGTAATCATCATAAACACCTTAGCTGATCAGACTGGATATGCAGATAAAGACGTCAAATCAAAGAAGAAAAATTGCTTACGTTGATAAAGAAAATACCAACGTTAATTAGAAATATGAATAAATGGATAAATAAATAATTCGTAAGAAAGACTCGGTGGGGAAAAAAAATCATGTCATGAACAATTCGTCCCCGACGTAACACCTGGGAATGACATTAAACACCGTTTTAAATCCATTGGACTCGGCCCAGAAAACTCCCCGCATAGAGTTATTTCAGAGCAAGCCATTTTCTTTTTCCACTGCACCCCACGCCTCACATCAACTCGAACCCCGTTTTCAACTGGATTATCTTTATTTTCTGTACTTGCGTTTGGGCAGAACTAAAATGTCTCCGTTTCATGTCCCAAAACAGACGCTGTGGGAGTTATTTCGTGGCCAAGGAGTTCATTTGGGCTGATCAAAAACACACTCCAGTCATGTTCGTTTAGAGTGAGTGTGGTATTGTCCCTGGATAGTCTACTGTTTGGAGTAGAAAATACACCAGTCCAGACTAACTCTTCATAGATTTTTTTTTCTCCTCTGACCACGACTGGAGTGTGCTGGGATATACAATCAAATGCATCCTAGTGTTTCACCAGTAATATGCTAATTTGTACTTAAAAATGATAAATTTTGAATTTTAAATTTGAAATGAATATTGATTTTAAATTGTGATAGACTGTTTCTCAATCATGTATTGGTACTTTTTGATATCACAACAAAACACAAACTGATGGATGCTTTTCACATATTTTATGATAGCTGAATTCTTTGTAAACAAATGAAGAATCACAAGGTGAAGCCAGCACTCCAAATGTTCATTAAAGACCTGAAACAACCATATGGAATATACTTTTTTTTTCTTTTTTTTTTCTTTAATAATTATGCAATATAAAAGAAATTGTTCGGAAATGGGCATCATATTTAAACATTGTACAGGACTAATCTTTTAAATGGTATCAATGTGTTGATAAATATTAATTGTTCTGCCAGTGTTTGTTTGATATTGAATGGTCAGTATTTTGAGCGCGATTCTATTTTTACTTCCCAATGTATAAAATGATTCTGTAAATCCTTGTCTGAAATTTTTTTGAGTGTTGAAAAAACCCCCACCTTTTTTCCAATTTTAAAGGGCTTGGAGTCATTTTAAGGCAATGTTGGAGTCTCCCCAGGCTAACTCCGCAAGTGCTACACTCAGAGTCATTTCTGATCCTCCCCCCAGTGTGACCCCATGGAGTTAACTTGGGCGTGGGGGGTCCCTGCGGCATAACACCAGTAACATGTATTGTGCCAGCTACTCAACGAGGCGCAGCTGCTATTCTGTCAGACAAGCCAAGTCTCTGTTGCCCGAAAATAATGGGCTCAGTCGGCCCGTCCAAAACTGAATGACACTGAGTGGTTCAGTAATGTGGTATGATATTATTATACATCCCTGACATCAGTCTGTCGGCGAATGTTCATTGGCGTGGGTTTCCTCCATGTGTGCTCTCTGATGATTCTGATCCCTGGATGAAAAAAAATCACGTTTTCTTCGCAGGCAGAGAGAGAGAGAGAGAGAGAATGAGAGAGAGTGTGTGTGTGTGCGCGCGCGCGCGCGTCTGTGTAAGCGGAGAGAGCGCGCTTGAGGCACTTCTCTGGAATTCAGAAGATTTTGTCATATACATAGATCATACAAAAGGATCAATACTGAAAATCAG